>NC_090378.1:69974685-70274685 GCF_036365525.1 Heterodontus francisci
CACAAATATCTTGTGGTCTGCTGTCAGTCCTTTTGAGACATCACAGTCCTTTTTCAGGCCCTTCTGGCAAGATGACCAATAGATTTTTGTTAGGCAAGGGTATCAAGAGATATGGAGCTAAGTTGGGTAAATTAAGTTGAGAGGCAGATCATCCATGATCTATTTGAATGGTGGGACAGGCTGGAAGGGCTGAATGGCCTACCCCTGTTCCTTTCCTGATCTTTGTTTTCACGTTTTCTAAATATTTATTTGGAGGACATGTTTGGGTCTTAAATCTTTCATTGATTATATGTTGCCATTTAATAACTTTTACATAATGTAGAGACTACATTCAGAAAATTATGCAATTTATTAGATTAGTCTTCACAATTTTAAATCTGATGTCCTAATTGTTGTTGATAATATTTAACAATTTGCTTTGAGTCCATGATTCGTTGTTCATTCAATGTCCACAAATGCGCACTTTTCAACACTGGATATGGATAAGGAGTGTGAAATACCGTTAATTTGTTCCCTACCCAACCTAGGGACTGTGAGGTGAATTGTAATGCCTGTTCTGGCTCACATGAGCTAACTCAGCTAAAACCAGAGATCAAACCTGGGATCTTTCTCATGTCTATGTGAGCCTTATCAAGCAATGCATTTGCCAGCTGTGCCATAAGGAGTCGACACAAGATTTCCCTTGGCTGGAATTTTACCAGTGACTTGCCGACGGGCTGGGACATGCCCGACATCTTCCCACTGCCATGTCATTTTATCAATGGCAGGTATGCTTCCCGATGGGAGCCCAATTGAGCCATTTAAGTGGTCACCTAAGGGCCTCTTCCCGCCTCTGCCAGATGAGGGCTCGCCACCATGTGGGGAGAGTGTCCAGTGCAACCTGGTGGCCTCTCAGCAGTTTTCGAGAGGGCCCTCCTTTTCAGGCACTCCATAGCCCATGGAAGAAGGCCCGCTGCCGGGCAGCAATGGCCACCCCTGCGGCAAAGGCAACACCTGCCCTCAGCGATCAATTCCCCCCACCCCTGCCACCACCGATTGCCGGGACTCGCCTGCCTTGCCGTAGCATCCCGAGACCCTGCTTACCTCTCTTCAAGGTCTATAGCCATCGATGTGCCCTCATCCGTGAGGTGCAGCCTCAGCAATGGCTACTGCTAGAAGTGGCACTGCTGAACTGCTGGCCCTCTGATTGAGCTGGCAGCTCTTGGGGATGGGCCATCGTTCTTAATTGGGATGTCAGCCCCTGAGGTGGCACTTAATTGGCCACGGCCTGGAATATGCCTCCCTGAATTTTGCCACCGGCTGAAGCGGGCACGCCTCTCACTTTCGGCCCCAGCAGCAGGACTTCAGCTGCCAACATAAAATTCAGCCCTTCCTTTCAGTAATTCTGGCTAACAAGGTAAGCATGAAAAATACTCTGTACTGATCTCTACGTTTTTACTAAAACTAGTGAATGGAGGAAATTGTACCCCCAAGATAATAATTTCAAATGAAAAGTTACATTGCAATGGTATGTTGTGATATCAACCTGCTGTCCCCAGGTACAGATTTGACTCCTTATGCCACAGTGTGTGTATCTAAAGGCATGCTGTTGTTGGGAGGATGAAGGTGACTGTGAGGCATGGGTGTGAGAGGGCAATAGAATGATGATGAGGGTGAATGTGAGTGTTGGTAGTTCAGGAGAGGATGTGTTGTGCCTGCACAGAGAGAGGAATAAATGGAGTTGCAAGGTTTGTTGTTCTGAGGAGTGCTCTACAGGAGAATGCTGGGAAGTTAGAGTGTGGGCTTGGCACCTGAAAGTGTTATGCCACTCACCTGTCATGCCCTCCTAAGGCCCTGAATCCTCTTCGTGCACTGTTTCCAGTTTGGAGGGACCACGCTTCTGCCGCTAACTTCCTCAGACACTTCCATCCTCACCTGCTTAATTGGAGAGGTTGTCTTCTTCCTTCCATTCTTGGGAAAGATCAGCTCACTGCAGTCCGATCCTGCAGCAGAATATCCAGATAAGAGTAAAAGACCTGGGGAGCAGCCTTTCCAGGTCTCCTCCACATTCCAGTGGTTGCTGCAGCCTCAAAAGTCCATGTGAAGGTGAGCTATTGTAACCCATGCTGTGGTTCCTTCAATCAGAAATCCTTCCTTTGACAGATCCAGTGCGTGATCCTGACCACCCTCCCTGATTGGCTGGGGAACCCGGAAGTGCAATGTTAATGATACGGCTCAGTTAAAGAGCCACAGAAAAGCCTGCTGCAGAGTCCAACAGGTTCCTGACCATTAATGGCCCCATCGTTTCACCAAGGACTATGTTGAGAAAATTCCGCCCATTTCATTCTAAATCATCACCCTTTTCTAAGGCAATAGTTGTGAATTGTGACCAAAAAGGTTAGTTATGAGTCAATCATTCAAGCATATGACTGATTGAATGTTAACAAGTCTAAAGCAATTTTTTTCATTAGGTAGGTACAATGAAGAAAACTATTAGCCACCTTAAAAGCAAGGAAGCAAATGTCTCAATTTTTTTTCCAAAGCTATCATTCAAGCCAATTGGCCGAGTGATTCCTTGGAGCATCGACTCTGGCATTTTTCTAGGATTGTAGCCGCTGGTGACTACTACTGTTGGTCTAACACAATGTTCAGCACCATTCATGACTCCTCAGATACAGAAGCAGTCCGTGTAGAAATGCAGCAAGACCTGGACAATATCCAGGCTGGGGCTGATGTGTGGCACGAATGTTACTTGCCACTTAAGTGCCAGGCAATGACCAACTCCAACAAGAGAGAATCTAACAATCTCCCCTTGACATTCAACGGCATTACCATCGCTGAATCCCCCACTATCAACATCCTAGGGGCTACCATTGACCAGAAACTGAACTGGAGTAGCCATATAAATACCGTGGCTACAAGAGCAGGTCAGAGGCTAGGAATCCTGAGGCGAGTAACTCACCTCCTGACTCCCCAAAGCCTGTCCAACATCTACAAGGCACAAGTCAGGAGTGCGATGGAATACTCTCCACTTGCCTGGATGGGTGCAGCTCCAACAACACTCAAGAAGCTCGACACCATCCAGGACAAAGCAGCCCGCTTGATTGGCACCCCATCTACAAACATTCACTCCCTCCACCACCGACGCACAGTGGCAGCAGCATGTATCATCTACAAGATGCACTGCAGCAATGCACCAAGGCTCCTTAGACAGCACCTTCCAAACCCGCGACCTCTACTAACTAGAAGGACAAGGGCAGCAAATACATGGGAACACCACTACCTGCAAGTTCCCCTCCATGTCACACACCATCCTGCATCCTGACTTGGAACTATATCGCCGTTCCTTCACTGTCGCTGGGTCAAAATCCTGGAACTCCCTTCCTAACAGCACTGTGAGTATACCTACCCCAAATGGACTGCAGCGGTTCAAGAAGGCAGCTCACCACCACCTTCTCAAGGGCAATTAGGGATGGGCAATAAATGCTGGCCCTGGCCAGTGTCGCACACATCCCATGAATTAATTAAAAAAAAATTGAAGCATGTGAGAGATGATGGGCTGTAAGATGCTGCCAAATGTGACTTTGATGACTAACCACCACTGACAAACCATGTAACACTTCCTTCCCCCACCAAGACCAAGTAGATTAGGTTCTCTGCAATGCCTTTTGTTAAGGGGCCACTCAAAAAAAAACTATGGCTAAATCTTCAGGCTCTGGGACAATCCATGGTTCACCCACAGCTATCAGTGGACAGGCAGAATTTGTCTTCCAACTGGATATACCAAGCTCCAAAAATGTGCCAGTCGTCTGATAGGTCACAATTGCGGGGACTCCTAACTTCGGGAGGCCTACTCAGGTTCAATGCCCCCACTTTCCACTTAGCTGGTCTTCTAAGGGGCAGGCAGATGCTTCACCCCTTACAAGGTCCTTCAGGGACATTCACTGCTGGCTAGGCCCTAGTGTATTTGGGTTATGGTTTACTTTACAGCGCCTCCACCACAATACCACAAGCGCTCCAATGGGAGTGTGCTGGAAAGTCTGAGAGTATTTGGCCTCAATTTGTTCCCTGAGCCAGCCTACTATATACATCCAAAAATAAAATTTCTAAATTAAGGGATCTGTATGAACTGAAATAATACACAAAACAATCTTCAAACTTACTCATAAAATTGCCCAGACCCAAAATTCCTTTCAGCAGCGCCGGTAGCTTCAGTGAAGTTTTAATAGCAAAATGGTATTGGAACCGTTCTGCTCACTTCTGACGTGGTACTCACCGAATGCCATTTTGCTGACTACGCGCATGTGTTATGAGTGTGCACCTAGAAGTGTGCAGTTTAGGCAGATCGTGGCATCAGTCAGCATCTAATGCTGATTTGACTCTAGCTTTGACATTTTAGATCTCAGTGCTCCAGCTAACACCCTCTCTTAAACACACACAGCTGGACATGCATTCAGCAGCAGGAAGGACCCCCCTCCTCCTCACCAATGCTATTTAAAGGGATGATCAACAAATTGCAGGTTAGTTGCTGATTACTTTCTACTGGCTCTATTTGAGTTTGTGGAAGTGCTGAGTGTTTTGAGGAGTTGCTTACAGTTGGTGAAGTCTGCAGGGATAGGTGATGCACATGGGGAAAGCATTGCTTTTGATTGCAAGGGCTCTGGGCACACCACTTGCTTCCAGTCATGGAGGCTTTAGTAGCAGTCCCCCTTGGACTGTAGCATGAGAGGGAGATGGTGCAGAGGCAGTAAGTAAGAGGACAAGCCACTTGCAGAGGGAGGAGGAGAAGGAGGAGGAGGGGGTGAAGGATTTTCAGTAGGTGGCCTTCGGGGAGCATTTCTCCTACCTCCACTGTTGTGCCTAACACGCACTTACTCTTAAAGAATCCACGGAATCCGACTGGTGAAAGGTATATCAATACTTTATTCAAACACTAAATCATCAAGTACAAGCTCTCACTACTTGTACAGTATACTACCCGTCAAGACATGAGGTGATCAGTCTCGGACTTGCGGCTGCTCTTCTGTTCTCTGAGCCCCTGGCTCAGGGTATCTTCTCGAGTGTAATTCCCCGGGGTTCTCGTACCTTACTCAATTTCAGTCAGGGGTTAAATTTTGTTTCTAAGACCATCCCCTCTTTCTTAAACATAGGGGTCTAGTATAATGACATAATGATAATTCCTTATTTGGCTCAGTGAGAACCTGTTCAAAACGTCACAGTTTCCCATTGTCTATTATGAGTTTAATCATATCTGGTGTCCATGACGACGCCCTAGTTTCTGGGATCCTCCTCAATACCTTTTCTATAAACATATCTACAATTCCTCGGCTATCTGTGTGCTGTGCCCCTTTGTACTCATCCCGCTTCAACACACTGTTCATTGTTGTGTTACTGGCCCCTTTGTTTTAATTAAGTTCTTATGTGTTTTTGCTATATGTGTTTTTACTGGGTCTACACCACCTAAGCCAGGAGCAGTGTGTGCATTGTCTGTGATTTATGAAGGTGGTGCTCACAGAATTCTGCTGCTTCTTGCAGCTAGACCTGCAGCCTCAGAGTAGGACAAAGATGGTGCTGCAAAAGCTATGAAGGTGACCGTGGCCCTGAATTTCTTTGTAACATCTCCCAGTTCATTGCTGCATCAGAAAGGTGCAGAGGCTTTTTATGTCAGAATAGTGAACTTCATTGTGTTCTCTCTGAACAGAGAGAAGCAGGCGGAGCAGGCTTTGCCAGGATAGAGGGCTTCCCCTTGGCCTAGGGTGCCATTGACTGCACACACCTGACTTTGTGGGCACCACATCTCAATGCTGAGATGTACTGCAATTGCAAGGTGTAATGCAGGCCCCCATCTGCCAAGAATGAGGCATATTCATTTCGCCACATGGACATTAAATTTCAAATTGTTGCTGGGAAGAAGAGAAGGCCTGTTACAAGGACTGCCAGACCTGGGCCGGAAAAAAACATTTACATACTAACAGACATTGAAGGCGGGGAAGCGCATTCTATTCCCTGCTAAGATGATACAATACACAGAGCCAAGACATGGTCAGACCAGTTAGTCACATGACTAAACTGCTTGGCAACCTGGGGTTTTCTGACTTGTACTAACAGTTTGAAATGAGAGTGTGTGTTTGCTCCTGGACTGAGAAGATCTCTCTCCTGTCTGCTCCCATTTCTTTCTCACAAGCCTCTGAATCCACCGAAGACACATGAACCCCAAGAGAGAAAATCTCCTACAGCGAACAAGGTTTAAGAAGAGTACTGGGCCCCAACAAAAAGTAAGATCTTCCTACAATCAAGGACTCTACAGTGAGCTCGAAGAACCGTAACAACAACTCTTCAGATATTGCCTCAAACCTTTCCACTTTATTTTTCTTCTACTCTTTTCTGTCTCTATTTGCATGTGTGCATCATGTATGCATGCTTGCGTGGGTGTGTCATGTATCCATAGGCGTTGATTAGAGTTTAAGTTTAATAAACTTCAACTTTTCTTCTTTAAACTTAAGAAAGCCTGTTTGTGCTGGTTTCTTTGCCGTATAATTGGAATGCGGTGAACAAGGATTCACCAAGGGGGAGCTAAAACCACCATGTGTTTAAAATTAAACCCTATTACAGTAAGACCAGCTAAAGGCGGAAAGGGACCCCTGGACCTTTTTCTCACCTGATCGTAACAGAAATTTGGGTGCTAGTGTCTGGAATTTTACCCACAGACAAACAAAGGAAATTGGAAGTGGGAAGCCTAATTGTTCCCAAGCAAAAAAGAGCAAGATTTCAATACAGATTTTCTTGTGATTGTATGTGATTGAATACTAAAATGTCTGCAACTGAAGCTCGTAGTTCTCCAAGCCAGGGTGAAGTAACTTGGGATAAGTTAAAAGTACTGTCTATGGAGGAGTTGAGGAAAATGGCTGAGCAGTGTGGGATCACTGTATGCGGCAAGTGTAGGAAGTTTGAACTCCTAAGGCCAGTGACCAACCAATTTTTCCTCGAATCTGAAGAAGCAGAAACAGGGTTAGAAGTAGACCCAGACAGGGTACTGCTAGCAAAGATACAATTGGAACAAAAGAAACTTGAATTAGAAGACAGGGAAAGAGAAAGAGTGAGATAGGAGAGGGAGAAAGAGAAAGCCTTGCAGAAGGAATGTGAAGAAAAAGAGAGAGAGGAGACAGAGAAAGAAAGACAGGAGAAGGAATGAGAGACATAGGAGAGAGAGAGAAAGAATATTGTGGAAGGAATGCGAAGAAAGAGAGCTGAAGCGGCTTGAGTTAACTCAGGTGCGACAGTAACCCCAGTGAAAGCGTGGCCAATATGGAGGGGCGTAATTCAGGGCTGGGTACGGACTTGTTAAAACTAGCTCAATTAATTCCAAAATTCAATGAGGAAGATGTAGCCGGATTTTTTGTGTTCTTTGAGAAACTGGCACTGCAGCTAAAATGGCCAACTGATACCTGGCCTCTTTTATCACAAAGCAGATGTGTTCAGAGAGCCCGGCAAGCAGCCGTTCTAGCTGATGAGTTTGCTTTAATTTATAAGTCAGTTTCCCAGGGGAGAACCTTTCCTAGTCACGCCCATAAATCCCAAAAGGACCAAGGATGGCAAGGTGATTGGAGACCAGGCAGTCCTGGGAAAGAAAGGAAAGCAGGAGACACCGGGGGCCCTCCTCCAGCCAAAAAGGAAGGTGCTGTGAGCAGGAGTGAGACCCGAGACCTGTGTGCTTCCATTGTAATAAAGCAGGACATTTAAAAGCTGACTGCTGGAAACTAAAGGGAAAACCAGTAGTGTTAATCAGGGCACATACGCTCAGTGTAGAGGGGACCCTGACTGAAAGCACAGCAGAACAAGCTGTGGCTTTAACCTTAGTAAGAGTGAGACCCAGGAAGCTTACGGCTATAAGTGCAGGAAAATTTAATAGAATTCCTGAAGGTTATCAGGGTTTTGTGTTTGAAGGGAAAGTAATCCTATACCCCTCGAGTTGGGCCAGCAAGCCCATAGTAATCCTCAGGGACACAGGGGTCACTAGATCCCTTTTATTGGGAAAAGGTCTGACCTTTCCCCCAAAGAGTGCAGTGAACACCAAAATGGTGAATGGTATTGGAGGGCAGTGTATGCTTGTTTTTTTTCATTGATTCATGGGATGTGGGCGTCGCTGCCTAGGCTAGCATTTATTGCCCATCCCTAATTGCCCTTGAGAAGGTTGTGGTGAACTGCCTTTTTGAACCGCTGCAGTCCATGTGAGGTAGGTACACCCACAGTGCTTTTAGGAAGGGAGTTTCAGGATTTGACACAGCGACAGTGAAGGAACGGCGATATAGTTCCAAGTCAGGATGGTGTGTGGCTTGGAGGGGAACTTGCAGGTGGTGGGGTTCCCATTCATTTGCTGCCCTTGTCCTTCCAGTTGGTAGAGGTCGCGGGTTTGGAAGGTGCTGTCTAAGCAGCCTTGGTGCGTTGCTGCAGTGCATCTTGTAGATGGTACACACTGCTACCACTGTGCATCAGTGGTGGAGGGAGTGAATGTTTGTGGATGGTGTGCCAATCAAGTGGGCTGCTTTGTCCTGGATGGTATCTTGAGTGTTGTTGGAGCTGCACCCATCCACTTGTGCCTTGTAGCTGGTGGATAGGCTATGCGTAGTCAGGAGGTGAGTTACTCACCACAGGATTCCTAGCCTCTGACCTGCTCTTGTAGCCACGGTGTTTATGTGGCTACTCCAGTTCAGTTTCTGGTCAATGGTGAACCCAGAATGTTGATAGTGGGGGATTCAGCGATGGTAATGCCATTGAATGTCCAGGGGAGATAATTACATACTGTCTTGTTGGAGATGGTCATTGCCTGGCACTTGTGTGGCACGAGTGTTACTTGCCACTTATCAGACCAACCCTGGATATTGTCCAGGTCTTGCTGCATTTCTACACGGACTACTTCAGTATCTGAGGAGTCGTGAATGGTGCTGAACATTGTGCAATCATCAGCAAACATCCACATTTCTGACTTTATGATTAAAGGAAAGTCATTGATGAAGCAGCTGAAGATGGTTTTGCCGAGGATACTACCCTGAGGAACTCCTGCTCTGGAGCTGAGATGATTGACCTCCAACAACCACAGCCATCTTCTTTTGCGCTAGGTATGACTCCAACCAGCAGAGAGTTTTCCCCCTGCTTCCCATTGATTGGAGTTTTGCTAGGGCTTCTTGATGCCATACCTGGTCAAATGCTGCCTTGATGTCAAGGGCAGTCACTCTCACCTCGCCTCTTGAGTTCAGCTCTTTTGTCCATGTTTGAACCAAGGCTGTAATGAGGTCAGGAGCTGAGTGGCCCTGGTGGAACCCAAACTAAGCATCACAAAGCAGGTTATTGCTCAGCAAGTGCTGCTTGATGGCACTGTTGATGACACCTTCCATCACTTTACTGATGATTGAGAGTAGACTAATGTGGCGGTAATTGGCCAGGTCGGACTTGTCCTGCTTTTTGTGTACAGGACATACCTGGGCAATTTTCCACATTGTCGGGTAGATGCCAGTGTTGTAGCTGTACTGGAACAGCTTGGCTCGGGGTGTGGCAAGTTCTTTGCAGTATCCAGTGCCTTCGGTCGTTTCCTGATATCACGCGGTGTGAATCAAATTGGCTGAAGTCTGGCACCTGTGATGCTGGGGACTTCAGGAGGAAGCCGAGATGGATCAGCAACTCGGCACTTCTGGCTGAAGGTTGTTGCAAATACTTCTGCCTTATCTTTTGCACTGATGGGCTGGGCTCCCCCATCATTGAGGATTTGGATATTTGTGGAGCCACCTCCTCCAGTTAGTTGTTTCATTGTCCACCATCATTCACGGCTGGATGTGGCAGGACTGCAGAGCTTAGATCTGATCTGTTGGTTATGGGATTGCTTAGCTCTGTCTATTGCATGCTGCTTCTGCAGTTTGGCATGCATGTAGCTTCACCAAGTTGACACCTCATTCTGAGGTATGCCTCGTGCTGCTGCTGGCATGCCCTCCTGCACTCTTCATTGAACCAGGGTTGGTCTCCTGGCTTGATGGTAATGGTAGAGTAGGGAATATGAGGTTACAGATTGTGGTTGAGGACAATTCTGCTGCTGCTGATGGCCCACAGCGCCTCATGGATGCCCAGTTTTGCATTGCTAGATCTGTTTGAAATCTATCCCATTTAGCACGGTGATAGTGCCACACAACACGATAGATGGTATCCTCAAAGTGAATGCGGGACTTCGTCTCCACAAGGACTGTGCGGTGATCACTCCTACCAATACAGTCATGGACAGAAGCATCTGCAGCAGGCAGATTGATGAGGACAAGGTCAAGTGTGTTTTTCCCTCGTGTTGGTTCTCCCACCACCTGCAGCAGACCCAGTCTAGCAGATATGTCCTTTAGTACTCGGCCAGCTCAGTCAGTAGTGCTGCTACCGAGGCACTCTTGGTGATGGACATTGAAGTCCCCCACCCAGAGTACATTTTGTGCCCTTGCCACCCTCAGTGCTTCCCCCAAGTGGTGTTCAACATGGAGGAGTCCTGTCTCATCAGCTGAGGAAGGACAGAAGGTGGTAAACAGTAGGAGGTTACCTTGCCCATGTTTGACCTGATGCCATGAGACTTCATGGGGTCTGGAGTCAATGTTGAGGAATCCCAGGGCAACTCCCTCCCTACTGTAGACCACTGTCCCGCCACCTCTGCTGGGTCTGTCCTGCCGGTGGGACAGGACATACCCAGGGATAGTGATGGCAGTGCCTTGGACAGTGTCTGTAAGGTATGATTCCGTGAGTATGACTATGTCAGGCTGTTGGTTGATTAGTCTGTGGGACAGCTCTCCCAACTTTGGCACAAGCCCCCAGATGTTAGTAAGGAGGACTTTGCAGGGTCGACAGGGCTGGGTTTGCCGTTGTCGTTTACGGTGCCTCGGTCGATGCCGGGTGGTCCGTCTGGTTTCATTCCTTTTTATTGACTTTGTAGCGGTTAGGTACAACTGAGTGGCTTGCTAGGCCATTTCAGAGGGCATGTAGGAGTCAACCACATTGCTGTGGGTCTGGAGTCACATGTAGGCCAGACCAGGTAAGGACAGCAGATTTCCTTCCCTAAAGGACATTCGTGAACCAGATGGGTTTTTACAACAATTGACAATGTTTTCATGGCCATCATTAGACTAGCTTTTTAATTCCAGATTTATTAATTAAATTCAAATTCCACCTTCTGCTGTGGTGGGATTCAATCCCATGTCTCCAGAGCAATAGCCTGGTTCTCTGGGTTACTAGTCCAGTGATAATACCCTGAATGTGTCGTGGATCGGATCAGGCCATGATCAAACCAGCTCCCCCAGAGGAGACTGAATTAGCACTGCAGGCGGATGACTAAGTCTGTTTGTCCGAGACGTTCTTTGGAAAGTTAGGAGACCCAGGGAATGGATTAAATGGATTTTCCCTAGCTGAGGCTCAGCGAGCTGACCCAGTATTGCAAGAGTTAGCACAGGCTGCCGAGTCTGAAAGTGAAGCATAGGGAGTCCCTGATTGCCACTATTTAACGAATGAGGTACTGATGGGGAAATGGAGTTCTCCTGATAGACCTGATAGTAAGGAGTGGACTGTAGTTCACCAGTTAGTGGTGCCGCAAAGGTACCGGACAGAAATATTAAGAAGGGCCCACGAGACGACAGTGGCTGTACATGCCGTTATACGAAAGACCAAAGCCTGCATAAGACAGCAGTTTGATTGGCCAAAACTCCACAAAGATGTGGCAGACTACTGCAGGAGTTGCTGGTTGAGGGGAACTCCCAACCTACAGTGAAACCTGCACCCCTAAGTCCGATACCGGTGTTAGGAGGATCCTCCAGCAGAGGGCAGGTGAACTGTAAGGGGCCCCCGCCGAGAACAAAAGGGGACAGGCAGGCACACGGCTGGCAAAAGTTCAGAAAGGGAAGGGGAAAAAGTGACCAAGATGGGGCAGATTAAACGAAGTCCGGGAGGAATCCTGGATGAAAACCCCTACTGTCTGGTCAGCCAGCCCGAAATATGTGGAAAGTTAGACCCCAAATACTCCTACATAAATGCAGACACTAGAAGCATCCCACCAGAGTTGCTAACAGCATTTACAGGAACCTGCAGAGACAAAGAAAGACCTCTAGGGGGTACAGAAACAGTGAGGGTGATGCCTCACCTAGTCGAAGTGCCACAGGGGGGCTGCTGTAGAGTCTGCACAAATACCTGCAGGCAGGAGTGTCCCAGAGGACAAAGTGGAGATTATCAGAGAATCTTCCCCCACACCCAGAAAAAAGAAAACCACCCATCCCCCTAAAGTCAAAAGCCTTTGCATGACTCAGCAAAGCACTGAGCGAGTGTTCAGGATAGACCCGCCCACTGACTCTCGGGAAAAAAAACCCCCAACTTAGGGCTAATTAAATCTAACCCCCACCCTCCCACCCATCCCCTCGCCCTGGCAGACCTCAGCAAGAACAAAGTCCCTAGGCAGTCATGGAAATGGGCGAGCTGAAGAAAAACTTCCCCAAAGAACCACATGTTTACTGGGTTGCCAAAAAGGGGGCAATTAAAGGAGCACTGCTGTCCCATCAAAGTCCTCATCTGAATCCTCTGCAGCATAACTCATATGTGACCTCGCCTACTGGGGAGCTGGCACTCACGCTATCCTCTCCTCGTGGCCTGATTGCAGCCCTGTGACTCATCGGGCTGAATTGAATGAGACCGCCACCAGGACCAATGGTGGCAAGGAAAATGGGGGCATTCTAGTGTGTCATGCATGTGGTAGCACCACTTTGATTATGTGGCAGGTGGCCATTTTACATGATGGAGGTGGTGGTTGCACCCAATTATGGCAGGGGCGGCAGCTGACATTGGATCGGGTGCTGGCACCATTGTTAAAAGCCCGCCAGCCCTGCATTCACTCCTGCTTTGCAGTCTCCACAAGGTCAGTTTACTATTAGGATTAGAAAGTCACAGCACTGTTTCCTTCAAAACTCAACTGCCCCCTGCACCCCCAGGAAGAGTGGAGAGGATGGTAAAGGTAAGACCAGAGGTGACCCTATGCTTCAGTAATGCCTTCCTGCTGATTTTCCTCCAGGCTGCAAGGGAAAGATGAAACGTTCTCTTCCCCAGCGATGGCAAGAAGAGGTCCACTCATCTGACCAAGCATGCCTGGGTGGAGAGCACAGAGGAGGTCAGCAGCTGTGAGGTCACCTGACACAACTGGGTCCATTGCAGGAAAAGGGTCAATGACCACCTGAGTTCAACCAAGGTGAGTGCTCCATTCCTTTTTTTCTTTAATTCATTCATGGGATGTGGGCATCATTGGCTAGGTTAGCATTTATTGCCCATCCCTAATTACCCTCAAGAAGTTGCTGGTGAGCTGCCTTCTTGAACCACTGCAGTCCTTGGGGTGTAGGTAGACCCACAGTGCTGTTCGGGAGGGAGTTCCAGGATCTTGACCCGGTAACAGTGAAAAAATGACGATGTCAGGATGGTGTGTGGCTTGGAGGGGTGGTGGTGTTCCCATGCATTTTCTGCCCTTGTCCTTCTAGTTGGTAGAGGTCGTGGGTTTGGAAGGTGCTGTCTAAGGAGCCTTGGTGCATTGCTGCAGTGCATCTTGTAGATGGTACACTGTGCGTCGGTGGTGGATGGAGTGAATGTTTGTGGATTTGGTGCCAATCAAGTGGGCTGCTTTGTCATGGATGGTGTCGAGCTTCTTGAGTGTTGTTGGAGCTGCACCCATCCAGGCAAATGAAGAGTATTCCATCACACTCCTGAATTGTACCTTGTAGATGGTGAACGGGCTTTGGGGAGTCAGAAGGTGAGTTATTCGCCGCAGGATTCCTAGCCTCTGACCTGTTCTTGTAGCCACGGTATTTATATGGCTACTCCAGTTCAGTTTCTGGTCAATGGTAACCCCCAGAATGTTGATAGTGGAGGATTCAGTGATGGTAATGCCATTGAATGTCAAGGGGAGATGGTTATATTCTCTCTTGTTGGAGAAGGTCATTGCCTGGCACTTGTGTGGGGCGAATGTAACTTGCCACTTATCAGCCCAAGCATGGATATTGTCCAGGTCTTGCTATATTTCTACACGGACTGCTTCAGTATTTGAGGAGTCATGAATGGTGCTGAACATTGTGCAATCATCAACAAATATCCCCACTTCTGACCTTATGACTGATTGAAGGTCAATGTTCTTTTCTGGGATTTGGATGTTACTCCAGGGTGTGTGACATGGCGCTACTGCCAGCGCGATGACAGAAAGATTTTAGCCTCATCATGACAGATGCATGGCTGCATCTGGGTCACACGCCTCCCTCATACATAGCACAGCCCCAGTAAATCCCATAACATTATACATCGTATCCCCCCAGTTGATGACGAGGAGCCAATAGTAGGAGAACAGTCATGCTGAAACATTTGCCAATTTATAATTTCACCACCCTTTCTATTGCAGGAGAAGAGGGCCCATAACAGGAGGGAGGCGGCCAGGACTGGTGGAGGTATCACAGACATACATGCTCACAGCCAGGCCAAGGAAGAGGCCTTAGAACTAGCGGGGAGCCAAGGTAGATGCGCTATATCTGACGCGGAGTCCCTCTGCAAGAGAGTGATTATTTCCGTTCATCAAAAAAATCATGAATAATGGACAGCCACCTCAGGTATGTTTGCCATAGTGAGATATGTGCAGCCTAACCCACACATGTTCTTGTTCTATCATGCAGGTCGGCCTTTGCAGGTGACTACAGCCCCAGAGGGATACCGGTAAACCTCTGAGAAGGAGGAGCACTCAGAGGATGTCCCGTCCCATGTCTCTCCTGCACTTTCCAACAGTGCAGATACTTTCACCGTGGTGGGTAATCAATCAGCATTAGAATCAGGATCACTGGTTGGTGAGAGCTCTGCACATGCATCCAAGCAGCTGGCTGAGGCTGAGACAGCCAAAGCCTCTGACAGTTGGAGGACTGTGGGTGGCCAGGCCCATGCTGAGCCCCAGGCTGATGATGAGACTCTGTTGTTGACAGCACAGGGCATGTTGGAGTTGCAGGGAGAAGTAAGGTAACATCTGGCAGAGATGTTAGAGGCCATGCATAGCCAAGAATGGACAATAGAGAAGCCTATCCATGCCATGATTGCTGCCATGTCCTAGGCATATAAGCACATGGCTCCAACACCAAGAGGCTGGCAACCCTCTTGGACAGCATATTCCACAGATGCGCCAGGACCTTCACACCATCACCTTTGCCATGAGCTCAAATCAGCAGTGGCAAGGCAAGAGAAGGACCAGAAGCCTGGAGACTATTCCTGCTCCAAGTCCTTCTCTGGTGAGCAGGGAGGTTCCAGTGAGCCTTGAAAGGGAGGAGGAGAGGTTGCACTCCACATCTGGTGGCTCCCTTCAGGGCGCTTTAATTATGGACACCGACTCCTTAGCACCTCCACAAGTCAGCCCAGCACCAGTAACCGCGATGCCTGAGGGGAGTCCTGCACCAGTGCAGGAAACCCTTAGCCAGCCAGGGCGCTCCATTCTCAGGCACCCAGAGGGCGACCACCAGTCATTTCAGGCCAAGGGGTGTCCTGATCAGCAGCCTGCTTCCAGCACAGCTGCTAGCGCAGGGGTCACACTGCGTCGGAGCATCCACAGGTATATTAAGAAAAGCACCTAGCCACACATGGTATTCATGGGTGATGCAAATATATTATTTGGAATATAATTAAATGCTCTTTTGTGCCAATCATTAGCCATCATTGTGTGAAAACCACGTTCCAACATGCCTTAATTGTGAGCTTCTGAATTCCATCCTACCTCTTAGTCCAGTGCCAATGTGACCACAGCCCTCATCATCATGGCAATGTGACTGCAGATCTCATTAACATATGTTCTCCCATGGGCACTACTGTACATTGCAGCTGGTTGGCATTCAGGTAACATAAATGGAAAGGAGGCGGAAGACTACATGCATGAAGGTGAGTCTTTGTTGAATTCTCATTCAGTGACCATCAGGATGGCTGAAAGTGGGCAATTATGAGGTTGGCTCTTGCCTGCTTTGTGTGTTGTTCAACATGTCTGGCTTCTACCGCATGTTATCATCATCCATTCTCTGGCCTGTTGTGCCATTTTTCAAGATTCTTCCTTGTCATGACCTCCTCTTTCACCACTTCCAGGCCTTATTGCAGCCAGAATGTACCTTGCCTTTAAGCGTTGCAGACTGGCTTTAAGTAGTGAATGCTAGCTTGAAGTGGCGCTAGCCTCGCATGAACCTGGACCCCCTGCTGAGGCATGCAGCCACTCAACAGGACATTGATCACAAACATTATAATTTGCAGACAGCATGAAATTTGCATGCTGCCTGCATTACTTTGAGTGGGTGTGTTTAATAGCGCATCGTGGTCCCTGCACCCGATTTTGGGAGCTATCCAATGTTGTCCCCCCCACCTCTCTTGTTGGAAATGTGCCGCCAAAGACCATTTGGAGCTATTTTCTGCTCTTCGCGCTCTTGGACCGATTACTTATTCAACAATTCAATACTTGACATCTGACTCTTTGGGCTGGATTTTCCTTCCAGGGGCCCGAAACAGAGGTTGGAACTGTTTGCAGGTCCAAAACCCACCCCTGGGGTGGGTAACAGTCACTTCATTGTGATTTTTAAGGGGGCTCCCCCTTAATTGGTATGGAGACAGGTTCGCTAACAGCAGGTTGGCTCTCAAAACTGGAGGGCTAATCAGACACCTTCCAGTTTGAAAGGAGCAGCAGGCTGTAATGGAAGGTAAGTAAGAGAGAGGCTGCTTCACGATGGAGGTGCTCTCTCTCCAACTTTTTAAAATCTTTAATTAAAAAATGAGTTTTCCAGCCAAGCCACCACCTTATGGGGGGGAGGGGGGGCGGGTCAGGTGGGTGGGTGGATGTGGGAGCCCCTCGACGGGGTGGCCTTTGGCTGCTGCTGCGCAAAGGTGGGCAGGGAGGGCCTGTGAGCCTGCCTGGAGTGCTAGGCCCCCAGTTTACCACAGGGAGACCACCTCCAAGCACCTAAACTGGCCCCCGCCAACTGGAAAATTCCAATGGGCCTCCTTTAATTAGCCTCAATTAGGCTCTTAATGAGCCTGATCGGCTACCTGCCGCGTGCGAATAGGTAGCCCTGCTAGCCCTTGATCCTGCCTCTGCAAAAATGGCCAGAGGTGTGATGGAGCCAGGGGAACTGGCATATCAGCTGGTGGGTCTATTTTTAGTTCCTGCCGCCTCTGAACCTGACCCCGGCCGGGCACAAAAACCAAGCTCTTTATCTTAACCACTGGTACAACCTTGTCAAATGATTTCTCATCCAAATAATTCATACCACCAACTGCATTTTCCTGACTATATTAGAAATTACATGAAAAACCAACTAACCTAATGCAATGTTATCTTCCTTTTTTAAGCAATGCTGAATTTCTTCAACAGTTATCCTTTTACAGCTGTCAACCCACTCAATTTCTCTGTATATATATTCTAGTGAGATGAAGTGTTAAAAAAGGGAGTCATGCAGGATTTTCTGCAGATGCTGGCATTACAAGAGTTAAGCTATAATATCCTGAAGCAAGGGATGAACCAAAAGTTGTTGATAACAGTACATCTAGATAACGATGCATCTATCTCCATTTATAACAATGGTAATAATTCTATAGAATACACAATATAATTCTTCTGAAAGGATCTCAAATAAAAACAACCTCTAGTAAATGTAACAAAACTCGCTTTCATTCTAACAAGTTGCACAAACTTGACAAATGATTTAATATCCATTTTTGATTTAGTATTCTCACCCTATTTCCCTCCCTTGATACAATCACAGATTCCCGTTGCATTCTGTTTGTTCAAAGATTTCTTTAGAATTCTATTAAAAATGTTTCCAACTGAAACCAGCAAGAGCTGCTTTGAAAAGAAATTAAAGATTGGTGATAGCAGCAGGAACATATAAGATCCTGAGGGGTCTTGACAGGGTGGATATAGAAAGGATGTTTCCTCTTGTGGGAGAATCTAGAACTAGGGGACACTGTTTAAAAATAAGGGGTTGCCTATTTAAGACAGAGATGAGGAGAATTTTTTTCTCTCAGAGGGTCGTGAGTCTTTGGATCTCTCTTCCTCAAAAATGGTGGAAGCAGAGTCTTTGAATGTGTTTAAGGTAGAGGTAGATAGATTCTTGATAAGCAAGGGGATGAAAGAGTGGCCTACTCTTGCTCCCAATTCGTATGTTCACAGTAGTGATTGGTCCCACACTCTGACTTTTTGTCTGTTACAAGAACACAAGAAATAAGAGCAGAAGTAGACCATATGGCCCATCGACACTGTTCCACCATTCAATATGATCATGGCTGATCTTGGATTTCAATTCCACTTTCCTGCCCACTCACCATATCCCTCGATTCCCTGAAAGACCAAAAATCTGTCTATCCTAGCCTTAAATGTATTCAATGATGAAGCATCCATAACCCTCTGGAGTAGAGAATTCCAAAGAGTGTAGTAATTTCTCCTCATCTCTGTCCTGAATAATTGGCCCTTTATCCTGAGACTGTGTCCCCGTGTTCTAGATTCCCTGACCAGTGGAAACAATCTCTCAGCTTGTACCCTATCAAGCCCTTTCAGAATCTTGTATGTCTCAATTAGATGGACTCTCATGCTTCTAAACTCCAGAGAATATGGGCCCAATTTACTCAGCCTCTCATCATAGGACAACCCCCTCATCCCAGGGACCAATTTCGTAAATCTTCGCTGTACCGCCTCCAGTGCAAGTATATCCTTTCTTAAACATTGGGACCAAACTGCACACAGTATTCCAGGTGTGGTCCCACCAAAGCCCTGTACAATTTTAGTAAGACTTCTTTATTGCTGTACTCCAATTCCCTTGCAATAAAGGCCAACATTCCATTTGCCTTCCTAATAGCTTGCTGCACCGTCATTTTAACCTTGTGCGTTCCTTGTACGAGTACCCCGAAGTCTCTCTGAACATCAACACTTACCAGTTTCACACCTTTTAAAATATATTCTACTTTTCTATTTTTATGACCAAAGTGAACAATTTCACACTTCCCTATATTATAGTCCATTTGCCATCTTGTTGCCCACTCAGTTAAACTGTCTCTATCTCTTTGCAGCCTCTCTACATCCTCCCCGCAGCTTACCTTTCCACAAAGCTTTGTATCATTAGCAAACTTAGATAAATTAGTCTCTGTCTTTTCATTCAAGTCATTAATATAGAGTGTAAATAGCGAGGCCCCAGCACTGATTCTTACGGCACCCCACTATTCACTGCCTGCCAACTTGAAAATGCCCCGTTTATGCCTACTCTCTACTTCCTGTCTGTTAATCAATCCTCTATCCATGCTAATTTATTACCTCCAACAATATGAGCCCTTATCTTGCCTATTAATCTTTTATGTGGCACCTTATCAAATGCCTTTTGAAAATCGAGGTTTACTACATCTACTGGTTCCTCTTTATCTACCCTACCAGTTACACCCTCAAAAACTCTAATAAATTTGTCAAACAGGATTTCCCTTTAGTAAAACCATGCTGACATGTTCTAATCATACTATGATTTTCCACATGCATGTTAAGACTTCTTTAATAATAATTTCTAGCATCTTCCCAATGACTGATGTTAAGCTAACTGGCCTGTAGTTCTCTATTTTCTCTCTACCTCCTTTCTTCAAAAGTGGTGTAATATTTGCCAACTTCCAATCTGATGGGGCCATTCCTGAATCTAAGGAATTCTGGAAAATCATAGCCAGTGCATCCACTATCTCTGCAGCTATCTCTTTTCGAACCCTAGGATGTAGGCCATCTGGCCCGGGGACTTGTCAGATTTTAGTCCCTCAAGTTTCTCCAATACTTTTTCTCTGCTGATATCAATATCCTTAATTTCCTCACTCTTTTTAGCCCCTAGGTTACTGCCTACTTCTGGTATGGAACTTGTATCTTCTACTGCAAAGACAGACACAAAATATTTGTTCAATGCCTCTGCCATTTCCTCATTCCCCATGATGATTTCTCCTGTCTCTGCCTCTAACCAACAAGACCAACAAGAAGGGTCACTGACCCGAAACGTTAACTCTGCTTCTCTTTCCACAGATGCTGCCAGACCTGCTGAGTGATTCCAGCATTTCTTGTTTTTGTTTCAGACTTCCAGCATCCGCAGTATTTTGCTTTTATCTACTTTAGCTACTCATTTCCTTTTTATGTACTTACAAAAGCTCTTACAATCTGTTTTTACATTGCTGGCTAGTTTACTCTCATTATATTTTTTCCCTTTTTATCAACATTATGGTGGGCCTTTGCTGGTTTCTAAAACACTGCTAATCCTCAGACTTGCTACTATTTTTTACAACATTGTAAGCTTCTTCTTTTAGTCTAATACTCTCCTTAACTTCCTGAGTGAGCCACGGATGGGTCTTGCTTGATAAGTTTTTGTTTTTGAATGGAATGTACTTTTGTTGAACCCTCCAAGTTTCTCATTCGAAAATAGCTGTCCAACTCAATTTTAACATTATTTCTGGAATCAGCTTCCACCACTTTTCAAGTAGAGCAATCCAGATTCTGACAACCCTGAGAGTAAAAAATTCTCCTTATCTCCCCTCTACATCTTTTGCCACTGATTTTAAATCTATGACCTCTGGTTATTGACCCACTCACTAGAGGAACTATTTTTTCTCTCTCTACCCTATCAAAACCTCTCATCACCTTGAACACCTCTACACCTCTCAATCTTCTCTGTTCCATGGAGAACAATTCTAACTTTTTCAACCGCACAGTGGTGCAGTGGTTAGCACCGCAGCCTCATAGCTCCAGGGACCCGGGTTCGATTCCGGGTACTGCCTGTGTGGAGTTTGCAAGTTCTCCCTGTGTCTGCGTGGGTTTTCTCCGGGTGCTCCGGTTTCCTCCCACAAGCCAAAAGACTTGCAGGTTGATAGGTAAATTGGCCATTATAAATTGTCACTAGTATAGGTAGGTGGTAGGGAAATATAGGGACAGGTGGGGATGTTTGGTAGGAATATGGAATTAGTGTAGGATTAGTATAAATGGGTGGTTGATGTTCGGCACAGACTCGGTGGGCCGAAGGGCCTGTTTCAGTGCTGTATCTCTAATCAAATAAATAATCAAAACCTCTCCTCATAACTTTAAAAAAAATCTTTCATGGGATGTGGGTGTCGCTGGCAGACCAACATTTGTTGCCCATCCCTAATTTCCTTGAAATAAAAACACGAAATGCTGGAAATACTCAGCAGGTCTGGCAGCATCTGTGGAGAGAGAAGCAGAGTTAATGTTTCAGGTCAGTGACCCTTCTTCGGAACTGGCAAATATTAGAAATGTCAAAGGTTATAAGCAAGTAAAGCAGGGGTGGGGCAAGAGATAACAAAGGAGAAGGTGTAGATTGGACAAGGCCACAGAATAGCTGACCAGAAGGTCATGGAGCAAAGGAAAACAATATGTTAATAGTGTGTTGAAAGACAAAGCATTAGTACAGATAGGGTGTTAACAGACTGAAAATTGAACAAGTACAAACATGAAAAAAAAAGTGGGTAAGCAAACTGAACAAACTAAGATGTAATAAAATAAACATACAAAAATAATGTAAAAAATGTAAAAAAGAAAAAATAACTAAAAATGAAAGTAAAATGGGGGGCCCGTCATGCTCTGAAATTATTGAACTCAATGTTCAGTCTGGCAGGCTGTAGTGTGCCTATTCGGTAAATGAGATGCTGTTCCTCGAGCTTGGCCTAATTTCCTTGAACTGACTGGCTTGCTAGGCCATTTCAGAGGGCAGTTAAGTGTCAACCACATTGCTGTGGGTCTGGAGTCACACGTAGGCCAGACATGGTAAGGACAACAGATTTCCTTCCCTCCAGGGTATTAGTGAATCGATGATAGTTTTCACGACACTATTACTGAGACAAGGGCCAGATTTAACCATTGGCAGACAGGAGCCGGCCACCGCCTGGCCTGGGGACCTGACCTGTATTTTGTGGGTTCCCAGGCTTTAATTGTTCTGAGGTGGGACTTCCACCCACTTGAGGCAGGAGGTCCAGCCTAATAGAGCTGCCGGCCACTCAGTGGTTCAGCAGCTCTCTGTCCCAGCAGTGCCACTGGAAGCGGTGGCCACTGCTGGAACTGCAGCCCAGCCGACAGAAGAAGGTGTTGGGGAGCCCCGGATCTAAGGTTTTGTTGCCTCGCCAGGGTAGTCGGTCAGGCCCCAGCGAGGCAAGGGTGGTCGATTGGGGGGACGGGGGCTGTGTTGGGTGTTGGGGGTGGTTGGGGCAGCAGGGGCGGCCCTCCATCCGTCACAGGGTGCCTGGTCAGGAAGGCCCCCACCCAGGCCATTTTATTTAGGCTGCATTTGCTGACAACGCTACCGCTAGGGGGCGCTGCAAAAGCAGCATGTGCCACTAAAATGTCACAGACTGCGACTTTAGGCAGCTGCCAGGACTAAAGATGGCGCTGCTCAAATAATCACACGGAGGCAACTGAACAAACACATGTCAGCACACAACGGCGGAGTGAGAGAGCGAATGAGCGGGCTGGGGCCCATTCTGGGGCCGGGCAGCTGGGGGGGAGGGTGGGGGGTGCGCGGAGCGGGCCTGGTAGGAGCGGAGCGGCCGGCGAGTGGGCGAGCGAACAGCCCGGTGACGGAGGGGAGTGGAGCGGGCCTAGGGGGAGCGGTGCGGCCAAGTGAACGGGCCAGTGACGGAGGGGAGCGGAGCGGCCGGAGACAGCAGCATGAGGTGCAGGGGGGGTGCGTTTTTCTGCGCATGCGCCATAAATTTGCAATGGCAAAAGACTTACCGGCTGGTCGCCGCACCCAGCGACACCAAGGTCTTCGGCCGCTCGCTCCCCGCGGCTCTCTACAGCCTCTTGCTTCCAGCCCCCTCTATCCAGCCGTTCCCTCCAGCTGCAGATCCCCCATCCAGCCGCTTTCTCCCCTACTTCTCAACTGTACTTCAGGCATTGCAGCTGTCTGGTCCCTGCCTTTTGCATCCTCCTCTTCAGGCACTTCTGAATTTAACTCCCTCCCACTACACCCCCACACCCCTCTCCCCTCCACTCCCCCTCTCTACCTCTCCCACCTCCCCCTCTGCTCTCCTCTTCCCCCACCAGCCCCCTCTCTACCTCTCCCACCTCCCGCTCTGCTCCCCTGTTCCCCCACCACCACCTCTCCTCCCCTCACAACCCCACCTCCCCCAAGGACCACACCACAGTTGAATATCTGAAGTGCAGTTGCAAAGTCGTGAAAATAACATCAAAAACCTCAACAATTCCAGGTTTAATTATTGAGAAATTTTATTAAGTACATTAAACATTCAAGGCACTGCTGTGCATGGATACGAGTGTTGTGTCGCCAGCATTCCCGTGAGACAGACAGGCCGTGTCTCTGCTATGCAGAACTAAAGAGATTGTTCCTGGAGAGCCTTGTGGTGAATGAACGCGTGGCTCTCTATTCCACTACTGTATTGTCCATGTGAAGAAGTCAAAGTCACAAGAGATTGAGCTCAGTCTATTCTTGGTGAATGTTGCCCAAACGCATCCCAATGTGCGCTCCCACTTCATCCATAAATGCAAGGTTCCTTTCCACATCGTGACAAGCTCTGCATCATGATCCAGTTGCCTTCGTTGCTTGAATGCTGACCTTAAGTCTCAAGGATTGTTTTCTCGACGGCATGTTTTACATGAAAAGAAATAAGCAAAGAACATCAGTGTCAGAGCTTCCCTCCCTCCAATGAAATTACTGTTGAGCAAGCTTTATGTTCTGCAGTAAAGGCATGTACTGATAACATTGCAAATGAATCACTTAGTACCCACCTCAGCTGTCGGAGTCAGGATGATGTTGCTGCCCCTATCTCGTGATGGTTCAATGCTGCTCTCAAGGAAAACATGAATGATGTGAGGGTGCTGGAAAAAGAAGCACATTTCTTTTGGACTATGAACCTAAAGCAGGCCATTTAGCCCAGCTGTTCCCTGCTAGTGGTTATGCTACTCTCGCGCCTTCCCATCCGCTCCCATTTAATCCTGCCTACTACTATCAGCATCACCTTCCATTTCTTTCGATCTTATCTACCTTTGCCTTAAAGCAACACTGAGGGTGGAGAGCGGTGTGGCTGCACTCACACCTCGCCAGTTGTGTACACAGCAAGAGCATTCACATTTGTGCTACCATTGGACCCACCGGCCGTCCATGTCTCCGCTTTAAAGACGTCTGCAAACGTGACATGAAGTCCTGTGACATTGATCACAAGTCGTGGGAGTCAGTTGCCAGCGTTCGCCAGAGCTGGCGGGCAGCCATAAAGGCGGGGCTAAAGTGTGGCAAGTCGAAGAGACTTAGCAGTTGGCAGGGAAAAAGACAGAAGCGCAAGGGGACAGCCGACTGTGTAACAGCCCCGACAAACACATTTTTCTGCAGCACCGGTGGAAGAGCCTGTCACTCTAGAATTGGCCTTTATAGCCACTCCAGGCGCTGCTCCACAGACCACTGACCACTTCCAGGCGCTTACCCATTGTCTCTCGAGATAAGGAGGCCAAAGAAAAGGACACGGCATACTTGTTTCTTTTAGTGCTCAGACTCTTCTTGCTGACTGTTCCCCAAGTGCTTGACCGCTTTGGATGCCCTCTCTGCTTGACAGGCAGCAGCTGGCAATTGCGGAGTCTCACAAGGCTCTGCATGGTTGTTTCATGGGCGGATGGGGAAACATGTGGCTGTGTATCCATGTGCATGGCTCTGATGGGTGCAGGAGCAAGTGTCTGTGTGTCCGTGTGCACTGCTCTGATGGGTGCAGGAACAGAGCAATTTACAACAGGGACCGGAGCACATGCACTGCCTGCACACAGTCTCAGACACCGGAAAGGATTTTAATGCAGTGCAGTGGACTGGAGCACATGCAGTGCCCCAGACAATGGAAATGTTTTCAGAGCAACTTACAACAGGGACTGGAGCACATGCAGTGCCCCAGACAATGGAAATGTTTTCAGAGCAACTTACAACAGGGACTGGAGCACATGCAGTGCCCCAGACAATGGAAATGTTTTCAGAGCAACTTACAACAGGGACTGGAGCACATGCAGTGCCCCAGACAATGGAAATGTTTTCAGAGCAATTTACAACAGGGACTGGAGCACATGCAGTGCCCCAGACAATGGAAATGTTTTCAGAGCACTTTACAACAGGGACTGGAGCACATGCAGTGGCCCAGACAATGGAAATGTTCTCAGATCAACTTACCTTGGAGCAATCTCCTCTTTCTGATAAAAATGAAGCAGACTGAAATCTTCAAAACGACAAAATAATTGCGAGAAAATGCCCGCCGAAACCTCTCCTCCTTCCACTTTCAGAAACTCCCGCCGAAGCTTGACGCATGCGTGAATATCCGAAGGTTGACGCATGCGTGAATACCCGTTGGCGTTGCAGAAAGCGCATGCGCAGGGGCCGACCAGGCACGTTGCCCGAAGCTGTCAATGTCACGCGGTGATGTCATCGGCGCATGCGCTGACCAGTCCTGGCAAGCCGGAATGCAGCGCATGCGCAGAGAGCAGGAGACCGTCTACGCATGTGCGCACCGCGGCGCAGCCTGATGACGTCAGTGGGGGGCCAGCGTTGTCAGGAATCACTGTTTTATTTAACACATCTATTTTATCGCAAGGAGTCTTACTAGTAAGGCAGATGAATTGAGGGCTTTGATTAACACATGGGAATATGATATAATTGCTATCACAGAGACATGATTGCGGGAAGGGCAGGACTGGCAGCTTAATATTCCAGGGTAAAACATCTTCAGGCGTGACGAGGGGGGGGGGGGGGGGGGTGGTGGGGGTGCAAAAAAGGAGGTGGCATTGCAATATTGATCAAAGAGTCAATTACTGTAGTAAGGAGGAATGATATCTTTGAAGGTTCCTCAAATGAGGCCATTTGGGTAGAGCTTAAAAACAAAAAGGGGGCAATCACTTTGCTGCGAGTGTACTACAGGCCTCAAAACAGTCAGGGAGAGATAGAGGAGCAGATATGCAGGCAAATCTCGGAGAGGTGTGAAAATAATAGGGTAATAATAGTAGGGGATTTCAACATCCCCAATATTAACTGGGATAGTCTTGGTGCAAAAGGCTTAAAGGGGCGGAATTCTTCAAGTGCATCCAGGACAGCTTTTTGAGCCAGCACGTAGAAAGTCCTACAAGAGAAGGGACAGTACTGGGGAGATGGTGACATAGTAGTAATGTCGCTGGACTAGTAATTGTGAGGCCTGGGCTAATGCCCCAGGGACACGGTTTCAAATTCCACCTCAGCAGCTGGTGGAATTTAAATTCAATTAACTAAAATCTGGAATTGAAAGCTAGTCTCAGTAATGGTGCATGAAACTATCAGTGATTGTTGTAAAAACCCAACTGGTTCACTAATGTCCTTTAGGGAAGAAATTCTGCGGCCCTCACCTGGTCTGGCCTACATGTGACTCCTGACCCACAGCAATGTGGTTGACTCTTGCATGCCCTCTGAAATGGCCCAGCAAGCCACTCAGTTCAAGGGCAATTCGGAATGGGCAAGAAATGCTGGCCTAGCCAGTGATGTCCACAACCCACAAACGAATAAAAAAAAATTTCCACTTAAGGGCCTCTTCCCGCTTCTGCTGGTACATTACCAGCGGCGGCCGGGCACTTCGCCAGATGACGAGACTGCCCAGGAATACCAGGCGGCCTCCTAGTGGGCTGAGGGGGTCCTGTGCCTCCCTAGGGTTAGGGCATGCAGGCACGCCTGTCCCCCTCTGGTTAGCTCCTGCTGACAACATTTGTGCACAAGAGAGGGGAAGTGTGTCAGTGAATGTGGTGCAATATGTTTGGGTGATGTGGCTGTCATGTTTGAATAGCTGGCAATGTGTGCAAACTGTGAGATGTGGGTGTGAGACTTGTAGCAGTGCTAAGTGTGTGAGGATGAGGTGAAGCTATGAACGTTAGGCATGATTCCTGATTGATAGAGATTATCTGGGTGGGGGACTTCAATGTCCATCACCGAGTGGCTCAGTAGCACCACTACTGACTGAGCTGGCCGAGTCCGAAAGGACATAGCTGCTAGACTGGGTCTGCGGCAGGTGGTGAGAGAACCAACAAGAGGGAAAAACATACTTGACCTTGTTCTCACCAATCTGCCTGCCGCAGATGCTTCTGTCCATGACTGCATTGGTAGGAGTGACCGCCGCACAGTCCTTGTGGAGACGAAGTCCCACCTTCACAGTGAGGATACCATCCATCGTGTTGTGTGGTTCTCTCACCATGCTAAATGGGATAGATTTTGAACAGATCCAGCAATGCAAAACTGGGCATCCATGAGGCGCTGTGGGCCATCAGCAGCAGCAGAATTGTCTTCAACCACAATCTGTAACCTCATGGCCCAGCATATCCCCCACTCTACCATTACCATCAAGCCAGGAGACCAACCCTGGTTCAATGAAGAGTACAGAAGGGCATGCCAGGAGCAGCACCAGGCATACCTCAAAATGCGGTGTTAACCTGGTGAAGCTACAACACAGGACTACTTGCATGCCAAACTGCATAAGCAGCATGCAATAGACAGAGCTAAGCGATCCCATAACCAACGGATCAGATCTAAGCTCTGCAGTCCTGCCACATCCAGCCGTGAATGGTGGTGGACAATTAAACAACTAACTGGAGGAGGTGGCTCCACAAATATCCCCATCCTCAATGATGGGGGAGCCCAGCACTTCAGTGCAAAAGATAAGGCACCATTTGCAACAATCTTCAGCCAGAAGTGCCAAGTTGATGATCCATCTCGGCCCCTCCTGAAGTCCCCAGCATTACAGATGCCAGAATTCAGCCAATTCGATTCACTCCGCGTGATATCAAGAAACGACTGAAGGCACTGGAAGGTAGTAAATACTACAAAGGCTATGGGTCCTGACAATATTCCAGCAATGGTACTGAAGACCTGTGTTCCAGAACTTGCTGCACCCCTAGCCAAGCTTTTCCAGTATAGCTACAACACTGGCATCTAACTGGCAATGTGGAAAAATGCCCAGGTATGTCCTGTTCACAAAAAGCAGGACAAGTCCAACCCGGCCAATTACCGCTCCATCAGTCTACTCTCAATCATCAGCAAAGTGATGGAAGGTGTCATCAACAGTGCCATCAAGCAGCACTTGCTTAGCAATAATCTGCTCAGTGACGCTCAGTTTGGGTTCCGACAGGGCCACTCAGCACCTGACCTCATTAGAGCCTTGGTTCAAACATGGACAAAAGAGCTGAACTCAAGAGGTGAGGAGAGAGTGACTGCCCTTGACATCAAGGCAGCATTTGACCGAGTATGGCATCAAGGAGCCCGAGCAAAACTGGAGTCAATGGGAATCGGGGGAAAACACTCTGCTGGTTAGAGTCATACGTAGCGCAAAGGAAGATGGGTCGTGGTTGTTGGAGGTCAATCATCCGAGCTCTAGGGCATCACTGCAGGAGTTCCTCAGAGTAATGCCCTAGGCCCAACCATCTTCAGCTGCTTCATCAATGACCTTCCTTCAATCATAAGGTCAGATGTGGGGATGTTCGCTGATGATTGCACTATGTTCAGCATCATTCGCGACACCTCAAATACTGAAGCAGTCCGTGTGGAAATGCAGCAGGACCTGGACAATATCCAGGCTTGGGCTGATAAGTGGCTTAGCGCCACACAAGTGCCAGGCAATGACCATCTCCAACAAGAGAGAATCTAACCATCTCCCCTTGACATTCAATGGCATTACCATTGCTGAATCCCCCACTTTCAACATCCTCGGGGCTCCCATTGACCAGAAACTGAACTGGAGTAGCCATATAAATACCGTGGCTACAAGAGCAGGTCAGAGGCTAGGAATCCTGCAGCGAGTAACTCACCTGACTCCCCAAAGCCTGTCCACCATCTACAAGGCACAAGTCAGGAGTGTGATGGAATACTCTCCACTTGCCTGGATGGGTGCAGCTCCAACAACAAGAAGCTCAACACCATCCAGGACAAAGCAGCCCACTTGATTGGCATACCATCCACAAACCTTCGCTCCCTCCACCACGGACGCACATTGGCAGCAGTGTGTACCATCTACAAGATGCACTGCAGCAATGCACCAAGGCTCCTTAGACAGCACCTTCCAAACCTGTGACCTTTACCACCTCGAAGGACAAGAGCAGCAGATGCATGGGAACATCGCCACCTCCAAGTTTCCCTCCGAGTCACACACCATCCTGCCTTGGAACTATATCACCGTTCCTTCACTGTCACTGGGTCAAAATCCTGGAATTCCCTTCCTAACAGCACTGTGGGTGTACCTACCTCTCATGGACTGCAGAGGTTCAAGAAGGCAGCTCACCACCACCTTCTCAAGGGCAATTAGGGATGGGCAATAAATGCTGGCATAGCCAGTGACGCCCACTTCCCATGAACGAATAAAAAAAAAATTGGTTGGTGAGTGATGGGGTGTGTTTAATTGTGATTGAGTCTAGTGGTGCAGTTGGCTGGATATGGCATTTGAAAATGCGTTCACTGACTTTGACCACTTGTGTGAGGTCATTAAACTTGCCAGCAATGCCCACATCCCTAGAAAGAATTTTTAAAAAATCTTAGGGAATAAAGCTGGACAAGTGGTAAAAGTGTCAGTGGGGGAGCATTTCGGGAATAGTGACCATAACTCTGTAAGATTTAAGGTAGTTATGGAAAAGGACAAAGATGGACCGGAAATAAAGGTACTGAGTTGGGGGAAGGCCGATTTCAATATGATAAGACAGGATCTGGGAGCAGTTACTTGTAGGAAAGTCTACATCAGACCAGTGGAAGTCATTCAAAAAGGAAATAGTGAGAGTTCAGGGCCAACATGTTCCTGTAAAGTTGAAGGGTAGGACCAATTAGTCCAGGGATCCCTGGATGTCAAGGGATATAGAGGATTGGATAAGGAAAAAAAGGAGGCTTATGGCTGATTCAGAGGGCTGAAAACAGTGGAGTATAGAAATTTTGGGGTGTGGTACTTAAAAAAAAAAAGTAGGCGAGCAAAGAGAGGGCATGAAAAAACACTGGCAGGCAAAATAAAGGAAAATCCCAAAGCATTTTATAAGTATTTTAAGGGCAAGAGGTTAACCAGGGAAAGCGTAGGGCCCCTTAAGGTCCAAAGCGGCAATCTGTGTGTGGAGCCGGAGAACGCAGGTGAGGTTTTAAATGATTACTTTTCATCTGTGTTCACTATGGAGAAGGACGATGTAGGTGTAGAGATCAGGGAGGGGGATTGTGACATACTTGAACTAATTAGCATTAAAAGGGAGGAGGTATTAGTGGTTTTAGCGGGCTTAAAAGTAGAGTAATCCCCAGGCCTAGATGAGATGTATCACAGGCTGCCATGAGACGCAATGGAAGAGATTGCAGGGGCTCTGATATAAATTTTCAAATACTTTCTGCCCCAAGGAGAAGTGCCAGAGGACTGGAGGACAGCGAATGTGGTATCATTATTCAAGAAGGGTAGCAGGGATAAACCAGGTAATTACAGGCCAGTGAGTCTAACATCAGTGGTAGGGAAACTATTGGAAAAAATTCTGAGGGATAGGATTAATCTCCACTTGGAGAGGCAGGGATTAATCAGGGATAGTTAGCATGGCTTTGTCAGGGGTAGATCATGTCTAACAAATCTGATTGAATTTTTTGAGGAGGTGACTAGATGTGTAGATGAGGGTAAAGCAGTTGATGTAGTCTGCATGGACTTGAGTAAGGCTTTCGATAAGGTCCTGCATGGGAGATTGGTTAAGAAGGTAAGAGCCTATGGGATCCAGGGCAATTTGGTAAATTGGATCCAAAATTGACTTAGTGGCAGAAGGTGATGGTTGAGGGTTGTTTTTGCGATTGGAAGCCTGTAACCAGTGGTGTACCGCAGGGATCGGCACTGGGACCCTTGCTGTTTGTATTGTACATAAATGATTTGGACGTGAATGTGGGAGGTATGATCAGTAAGTTCGCAGATGACACAAAAACTAGTGATGTCATTAACAGTGAGGAGGAAAACCTTAGCTTGCAGGATGATATAGATGGACTGGTAAGGTGGGCAGAGCAGTGGCAAATGGAATTTAATCCTGAGAAGTGTGAGGTAATGCATTTTGGGAGGACTAACAAGGCAAGGGAATATACAATGGATTGTAGGGCCCTAGGAAGTACAGAGGGTCAGAGGGACCTTTGTGTACTTGTCCATAGATCACCAAAGGCAGCAGCACAGGTAGATAAGGTGGTTAGGAGGGCATATGGGATATTTGCCTTTATTAGCTGAGGCATAGAATATAAGAGCAGGGAGGTTATGATGGAGCTGTATAAAACGCTGGTTAGGCCTCAGCTGGAGTACTGTGTACAGTTTTGGTCACTGACCTGATTGAGGTATACCAAATTATGAGGGGCATTGATAGGGTAGATAGGAAGAAACGTTTTCCCTTAGCGGAGGTGTCAACAACCACGGTGCATAGATTTAAAGGAAATGGCAGGAGGTTTAGAGAGGTTTTGAGGAAAACACTTTTCACCCATAGGGTGGTTGGAATCTGGAACACACTGCCTGAAGGGGTGGTAGAGGCAGGAACCCTCACAACATTTAAGAAGTATTTAGATGAGCATTTGAAACACCATAGCATAGAAGGCTACGGGCCAAGTGCTGGTAAATGGGATTAGAATAGATAGGCTTGATGGCCGGCGCGGACACGGTGGACCGAAGGGCCTGTTTCTGTACTGTATAACTCTATGACTGTATGTCTCTAAAGCTGCCTGCTTTTGTCAGGCGGCTATTCTCAGATCCAGGATGCCCACTTGCCATGCATAAAATCCCCGGGGAGGTGGTTGAAGGCCGTTAAGTAGCTATTAAGTGGCCACTTAAGGGTCTTGAATGGCCTGGGGTGGGTGGCTGTTTTTCGCTGCCGCCGCCCTGCGTAATATGGTGTCGGAAGCAAGTTGGGCAGGGGCCCCTGACCCTCTGGCTCCATTTTACGCCACCATCCCACTCTGTGGGGGAACTTAAAATTCAGCGCGAGCTTTTGATTCCAGATTTTGAAGTCCCCCATCCTTGGCTACATCCTGGTAATTCTCCTCTGTACCCATTCAAAGGCCTTTACATCTTTCCTGAATTATGGTGCCACAATACTCCAACTGAGGCCTCATCATTGATTTATAAAGTTTGAGCATGATCTCTTTGCTTTTATATTCTATTTATTTATAAACCGAAGAAACCCATATGTTTCTTTTTAATCACCTTATCAATCTGCCCTGCCACCTTTAAAGGTTTCTGTATATGGACACCGAGGTCTCTCCGCCCTTCTACACTTCAAATAATTGTGCCATTTATAGTTTACTGTCTTTCCATATCTCTCTTTCTCTTTGGCCTTCTTATCTTGAGAGACAATGGGTAAGCGCCTGGAGGTGGTCAGTGGTTTGTGGAGCAGCGCCTGGAGTGGCTATAAAGGCCAATTCTAGAGTGACAGGCTCTTCCATAGTTGCTGCAGAAAAATTTGTTTGTCGGTGCTGTTACACAGTTGGCTCTCCCCTTGCGCTTCTGTCTTTTTTCCTGCCAACTGCTATGTCTCTTTGACTCGCCACACTTTAGCACCGCCTTTATGGCTGCCCGCCAGTTCTGGCGATCGCTGGCAACTGACTCCCACGACTTGTGATCAATGTCACAGGACTTCATGTCGCATTTTCAGACGTCTTTAAAGCGGAGACATGGACAGCTGGTGGGTCTAATACCAGTGGCGAGCACGCTGTACAATGTGTCCTTGGGAATCCTGCCATCTTCCATGCGGCTCACATGGCCAAGTCATCTCAAGCGCCGCTGACTCAATAGTGTGTATAAGCTGGGGATGTTGGCCGCCTCGAGGACTTCTGTGTTGGAGGTGCGGTCCTGCCACCTGATGCCAAGTATTCTCCGGAGGCAGCAAAGATGGAATGAATTGAGACGTCGCTCTTGGCTGACATACGTTGTCCAGGCCTCACTGGCATAGAGCAAGGTACTGAGGACACAGGCTTGATACACTCGGACTTTTGTGTTCCGTGTCAGTGCGCCATTTTCCCTCACTCTCTTGGCCAGTCTGGACATAGCAGTGGAAGCCTTTCCCATGCGCTTGTTGATTTCTGCATCTAGAGACAGGTTACTGGTGATAGTTGAGCCTAGGTAGGTGAACTCTTGAATCACTTCCAGAGCATGGTCGTCGATATTGATGGATGGAGCATTTCTGACGTCCTGTGCCATGATGTTCATTTTCTTGAGGCTGATAGTTAGGCCAAATTCATTGCAGGCAGCTGCAAACCTGTCGATGAGACTCTGCAGACACTCTTCAGTGTGAGATGTTAAAGCAGCATCGTCAGCAAAGAGGAGTTCCCTGATGAGGACTTTCCGTACTTTGGTCTTCGCTCTTAGACGGGCAAGGTTGAACAACCTGCCCCCTGATCTTGTGTGGAGGAAAATTCCTTCTTCTGAAGACTTGAACGCATGTGAGTTTTGTTTATAAAACTAAGTCTTTCCATATCAGTCCTCCCAAAAGTGCATCACTTCACATTCTTTCATGAAGAACTCCATCTGCTTTACTTCATATGTTTAGACTTCATATGTTCAATTTTAGTTGATTAATAAGTTTTAAAGTGCTGACAGTTGTAACAATTTCAGTTGTGCCTTCAATGTAGAAAAAACATCCCATGGCACTGCAGAGGTGTAGTGAGATAAGGATTTTTTTTTTTATTATTCATTCATGGAATGTGAATGTCACTGGGTAGACCAGCATTTATTGCCCATCCCTAATTGTCCTTGAGAAGGTGCTGGTGAGCTGCCTTTTTGAACCGCTGCAGTCCATGTGGGATAAGTATACCAGCAGTGCTATTAGGAAGGGAGTTCCAGGATTTTGACCTAGTGACAGTGAAGGAATGGCGCGATATTTCCAAGTCAGGATGGTGTGTGGCTTGGAGGGGAACTTGCAGGTGGCGGTGTTCCCATGTATCTGCTGCCCTTGTCCTTCTAGTTGGTAGAGGTCGCGGGTTTGGAAGGTGCTGTCTAAGGAGCCTTGGTGCGTTGCTGCAGTGCATCTTGTAGATGGTACATACTGTTGCCACTGTGTGTCGGTGGTGGAGGGAGTGAATGTTTGTGGATGGGGTGCTAATCAAGTGGACTGCTTTGTCTTGAATGGTATCGAGCTTCTTGAGTGTTGTTGGAGCTGCACCCATCCAGGCAAGTGGAGAGTCTTCCATCACAATGCAGACTTGTGCCTTGTAGATGGTAGTCAGGCTTTGGGGAGTCAGGAGGTGAGTTACTCGCTGCAGGATTCCTAGCCTCTGACCTGCTCTTGTCACCACGGTATTTATATGGCTACTCCAGTTCAGTTTCTGGTCAATGGTAATCCCCAGGATGTTGACAGTGGAGAATTCAGTGATCGTAATGCCATTGAATGTCAAGGGGTGATGGTTAGATTCTCTCTTGTTGGAGATGGTCATTGCCTGGCACTTGTATGGCGCAAATGTTACTTGCCACTTATCAGCCCAAGCCTGGATATTGTCCAGGTCTCCCTGCATTTCTAAACAGACTGCTTCAGTATCTGAGGAGTTATGAATGGTGCTGAACATAGTACAATCATCAGCGAACATCCCCATTTCTGACCTTATGATTGAAGGAAGGTCATTGATGAAACAGCTGAAAATGTTTGGGCCGAGGACACTGCCCTGAAGAATTCCTGCAGTGATGTCCTGGAGCTCAGATGATTGACCTCCAACAACCACAACCATCTTCCTTTGCGCTAGGTACGACTCCAATCAGCGGAGAGTTTTCCATCTGATTCCCATTGACTCCAGTTTTGCTCGGGCTCCTTGATGCCATACTCGGTCAAATGCTGCCTTGATGTCAAGGGCAGTCACTCTCACCTCACCTCTAGAGTTCAGCTGTTTTGGCCATGTTTGAACCAAGGCTGTAATGAGGTCAGGAGCTGAGTGGCCTTGGTGGAACCCAAACTGAGTGTCACTGAGCAGGTTATTGCTAAGCAAGTGCTGCTTGATTGTGCTGTCGACGGCACTTTCCATCACTTTACTAATGAGACTGATCACTTTACTGATTAAGAGGATTAACCAATAGTTTGATTAAAGAGAGTGATTTTTAAAAAGGCCAATGGAGATGAGAGAGCTCGTGAGGCAAAGGTGTTCACAGGGAGGGAATTCCAGAATGTTGGGCATAGGTTGATGAAGGCATAACTGGGAGCAAAGGGAGAGGGGATACACGAGGGCTGGAATTACAGAATTAGAGGTTTTAGGGCTGGAGGAGGATATGAAGGAATTAATGTGTGTTGTGAGGCCACCAAAGGTTTTAAACACGAAGATGAGATTTTAAGTTTGAGATATTGAGAACCAAGAGCCATTGTAGGTTTACCAAGGCAGGCAGAGGTAATGGGTGGGTGAGAGCAACAAAGTTTTGGATGAGCTAAGACTTATGGAGAATGAGAGCATTGGAATAGTCAAATCTGGAGGAGACAAAGGCACTGATGAAGATTTCAGAGCAGGTAGGCTGAGGTAGAGCACGGAGGCTGGCGCTGATACGAAGGTGGAAGTATGTAGTCATTGTGATGGACAGGATATATGGAATCAGCCTGGGGTCAAATAGGACACCGTGTGTCTACTTCACTAAACCAGAAAAGATTGAGTGGAAAAGCAGAGTCACAATGACCAAGGCTACTAGTGTAGTCCAGCAATGCAGTGCAGTGTAATCCTGATGACAGAGGAGTCCAGGAGTCTGAGAAATAAAATGTGAATAGAGACCCAGCAGTTGAAAAGAGCATCAGTGAAGAAAAGGAACGGTAGGTTCAAGGGATGGGCTATATGCTCTGTACAGGTATCTTTAGCTTTAATTTGTAGAATAAGTTAAAATGTATCCACGATCAGAGGCAGAGGAAACTGGTGGGAAAAACGCAAAGGATGGCAATGGGTGGCCATGGCTAGAATTGCAAAGGGCAGTGTACAGTGTATAGTTCACTCCATTCAGTATATAGAAAATGTAAAGTAATGATTTGGAAAGTGATAGAGATAGAAGCATTGGATTTCTTAAGGGAAAATCATGTTTAACTAACATGCTGGAGTTTTTTGAGGAGGTAACAGAGAGGGTTGATGAGGGCAATGCTGTTGATATGGTGTACTTGGCCTTTCAAAAGGCGTTTGATACAGTGCCACACAACAGACTTGTCAGAAAACATGGAACTCATGGAATAAAAGGGACGGTAGTAACATGGATACAGAATTGGCTGAGTGACAGGAAACAAAAAGTCGTGGTTAATAGATGTTTTTTGGGCTGGAGGAAGGTTTGTAGTGGAGTTCCCCAGGGATCAGTGTTGGGACCCTTGCTTTTCCTGATATATATTAATGACCTAGACCTTGGTGTACAGGGCACAATTTCAAAGTTTGCAGATGATACGAAACTTGGAAGTATTGTGAACTGTGACAAGGATAGCGTAGAACTTCAAAAGGACAGAGACAAGTTGGTGGAATGGGCAGACAAGTGGCAGATGAAGTTCAATGCAGAGAAATGCGAAGTGATTCATTTTGGTAGGAATAATATGGAGATCTATATAAAAGAAAGGGTACAATTCTAAAGGGGGTGCAGCAGCAGAGGGACCTAGGTGTTTTTGTGCATAAGGCATTGAAGGTGGCAGCCTGTTCCTGCCCCACTGAACTTATTTCTTCCTATCTTGACTCTATCTTTCCTCCCCGGTCCAACCTCTTCACACCTACATATATGACTCTACTGACACCCTACGCCATTTTGACAATTTACAGTTTCCTGGCCCCTACTGCCACCTTTTCACTATGGATTTCCAATCTCTCTACACCGCCATCCCCACCAGGATGGTTTGACAACTCCCCACTTCTTCCTTGAACAGAGGCCCAACCAGTCCCCATCCACCATTACCCTCCTCCGCCTGGCTGAACATGTTCTCACATTGAACAACATCTCTTTCAATTCCACTCACCTTCCTTCAAGTAAAAGGTGTTGCTATGGGTACCCGCATGGGTCCTAGTTATGCCTGCCTTTTTGTGGAATATGTCGAACATTCCTGTTCCAGTCCTACACAGATCCCCTCCCCCAACTCTTTCTCCAGTACATTGATGACTGTATTGGTGCCGTTTCCTGCTCCCGCCCGGAACTAGAAAACTTTATCAACTTGCTTTCCAATTTCCACCCTTATCTCACCTTTACATGGTCCATCTCCGACACTTCCCTTCCCTTCCTTGACTTCTCTGTTTCCATCTCTGGGGATAGGCTGTCTACTAATGTTCATTATAAGCCCACCGACCCCCACAGCTACCTTGACTACGCTTCTTCACACCCTACCTCCTGTAAGGACTCCATTCCATTCTCCCAGTTTCTCCGTCTCTGACGCATCTGCTCTGATGATGCAACCTTCAATGACAGTGCTTCTGATATGTCTTCCTTTATCCTCAACTGAGGATTCCCCTCCACTGCGGTTGACAGGGCCCTCAACTATGTCCAGCCCATTTCCCGCACCTCTACCCTCATCCCTTCCCCTCCCTCCCAGAACAGCAGGCAGGTTCCCCTTGTCCTCACTTTCCACCCCACCAGCCTCCACATCCAAAGGATCATCCTCCGCCATTTCCACCACATCCAGAGTGATGCTATCCCCTCCCCTCCCCTGTCAGCATTCCGAAGGGATCATTCCCTCCGCGATGCCCTGGTCCACTCCTCCATTACCCCACCACCTCGTCCCCTTCCCACGGCACCTTCCCATGCAATCGCAGGAGGTGTAATACCTGCCCTTTTTAGATTAGATTAGATTAGAGATACAGCACTGAAACAGGCCCTTCGGCCCACCGAGTCTGTGCCGACCATCAACCACCCATTTATACTAATCCTACACTAATCCCATATTCCTACCAAACATCCCCACCTGTTCCTATATTTCCCTACCACCTACCTATACTAGTGACAATTTATAATGGCCAATTTACCTATCAACCTGCAAGTCTTTTGGCTTGTGGGAGGAAACCGGAGCACCCGGAGAAAACCCACGCAGACACAGGGAGAACTTGCAAACTCCACACAGGCAGTACCCAGATTCGAACCCGGGTCCCTGGAGCTGTGAGGCTGCAGTGCTAACCACTGCGCCACTGTGCCGCCCTTTTACCTCCTCTCTCCTCACTATCCAAGGCCCCAAACACTCTTTTCAGGTGAAGCGGTGATTTACTTGTACTTCTTTCAATTTAGTATACTGTATTTGCTGCTCACAATGTGGTCTCCTCCACACTGGGGAGACCAAACGCTGATTGGGTGACCGCTTCGTGGAACGCCTTCGCTCAGTCCGAAAGCATGACCCCAAGCTTCCAGTTGTTTGCCATTTCAACATACCCCTCTGCTCTCATGCCCACATGTCTGTCCTGGGCTTTCTGTAGTGTTCCAGTGAACATCAACACAAGCATCTCATTTACCGATTAGGCACACTCCAACCTGCCAGACTGAACATTGAGTTCAATAATTTCAGAGCATGACGGGTCCTCCTTTTTATATTTAGTTATTTCTTTCTTTTTCCTTTTTTATTTGTTTCATCATTCATGTTTTTACCACTGGTTTTTTTCATGTTTGTACTTTGGGCCAAGAGACTGTTCATTTTTCTGTCAATTAACACCCTTTCTGCACTGACACTTTGTCTTTCAGCACACCATTAACATACCGTTTGCCTTTGCTCCATGACCTTCTGGTCAGTTATTCTCTGTGACCCTGTTCTATCAACATCTTCCCTTTTGTTATCTCTTGCCCCAGCACCGCTTTATTTGCTTAAAACCTATTACATTCCTAACCTTTACCAGTTCTGATGAAAGGTCACTGACCTGAAACATTAACTCTGCTTCTCTCTCCACAGATGCTGCCAGACCTGCTGAGTATTTCCAGCATTTCTTGTTTTTATTTCAGATCTCCAGCATCTGCAGTATTTTGTTTTTATTATATTTATTATTATTATTGAAGGTGGCAGAACAGGTTGAGAGAGTGGTTAATAAAGCATACAGTATCCTGGGCTTTATTAATAGGGACATAGTGTACAAGAGCAAGGAAGTTCTGTTGAACTTGTATAAGACACTAGTTCGCCCTCAACTGGAGTATTGCATCCAGTTCTGGGTGGAAGATAGATTGGAGAAGTTAGAACTGTTTTCCTTGGAGAAGAGAAGGCTGAGAGGTGATTTGATAGAAGTATTCAAAATCTTGAGAGGTCTGGACAGAGTAGACAGAGAGAAACTGTTCCCACTTGTGAAAGGATCGAGAACGAGAGGGCACAAATTTAAAGTATTTGGTAAGAGAAGAAAAAGCGACACGAGGAAATAATTTTTCACACAGCAAGTGGTTAAGGTCTGGAAAGCGTTGCCTGAGAATGTGGTGGAAGCAGGTTCAATTGAAGCATTCAAAAGGGAATTAAACAGTTATATGAAAAGGAGGAATGTGCAGGGTTATAGGGAGAAGACAAGGGAATGGAACTGAGGGAACTGCTCTTTCAGAGTGCTAGTGCGGACATGATGGGCTGAATGGCCTCCTTCTGCACTGTAACGACTCTGTGATTCTGTGATTCATAATTTAGTGAGGCGAGGGAAGTATATTTTTATTCTCAGCTGATTTAAGGAACTAAGGCCTGATCCTAGGACTGATATGTACGAACACTGACTGGATAAAGAAAAGTAAAATAATGTTCCATTCCATACTGCTGACACATGAACATGGTCATAGTTCAATGCATAGAATCATATAGCACAGAAGGAGCCCATTTAGGTCATCATGCCAATTCTTTGAAAGAGCTATCCAGTTAGACCCACTCCTTTGTTCTTTCCCATAGCCCTGCAAATTGAACCTTTTCAAGAATACATCCAATTCCTTTCTAGATCATAATAACTCTGTGCAAAATAATTTCTCCTCATCTCCCCTCTGGCGTTTTTTTGCCAATTACCTTATATCTGTCTCCTCTTGCTACTGACCCTCCTGCCAGTGGAAACAATTTCTCCCTATTTACTCGAGCACAACCCTTCATAACTTTAAGTGCCTCTATTAAATCTCTACTTAACCTTCTCTGCTCTAAAGGAGAACAATCCCAGCTCCTCTAGTCTCTCAACATAACCAAAGTCCCTCATCCTTGGTATCACTTTCATAAATCTCCTTTGTAGCATCTCTCAAGACCTTGACATTTTTCCTGAGGTGTGGTGCCCAAAATTGGACAGAATACTCTAGTTGAGGTCTAGTCTGTGATTTATAAAGGTTTACTCCCTTGTTTGTTTCTCTCTCTGCCTCCATTTATAAAACCAAGGGTCCAGTAAGCTTTTTTAACAGCCCTGTCAACTTGTCTGGCCTCAAAAGATATGTATATATGAAGCCCCATGTCTCTCTCTTCTTTACCCACTTTAACATTGTACCATTTAATTTGTATTGCCTCTCCTTATTTTTCCTTCCAAACTACACATTCAACTTGAGGTTTATTGTGACAGAATGGATAAGGCACAAATCAAGATAAAAAAATGCAAAAAAAAGGAAAAAGAGGGAAATGAAGAATAAAAATAGACTTATTTTTACAGCAACTGTAATAATGTATTATCTCTTGATGGTCAGCACAGTACAATTTAGACATATATGGGAAAAGTAAGAGTTTAGACAGGATGCTAATTTTTCTGTGACAATTTTTTTTGTGTAAAATTGTTTGGATCAGAATTGGAAAATGTCATGGGTCAAAAAGATCAGTAACTCTGCAAAAGCTGCTGCTACTTCTTGATACTCCTTTAGCAGGATGTCGTAAATTTCCATGTGTAGTACACATAATTCTGCATTGGAAAAAAAAATGTGTATTTGATGCAATTTTGCAGCAAAGGAATCATTTTCTGACTTCATACCTCTGGCAATGTGCCTCTCCAGCTAAGCCTGCATATTTGAAATTTGGGTGTGTGCTACATGTGGGCCGGAATTTAATGTTGGGCGGGAGGCCCCACTCACCAGCCGAAAAGTCGGGGGTGAGTCCGCCTCCGCCAGGCCTGGGGAGCCACGCCGGGATTTTTGCGCTCCCCAGGCCCTTAATTGGCTTTGGACCACCTTGAGGCAGGAAGTCTCGCCCAATGGAGCTGCGAGCCAATCAGTGGGCCAGCAGCACCACCAGGAGCAGTGGCCACTGCTGGGACTACACCCAGCCAACAGCAGCAAGATGAAGGATGGCCCCAGAATGAAAGTAAATTTTTGTGGCCATTCTGGGGACAATTGGCTGGGCTCTGGTGAGTCAAGGGGGCTCGGTTAGGGTGGGGGTGGAGTGTTGTGCAATGGAGGCAATTGGGGCTTCGGGGCATCCCTCCATAGGGCACAGGGTGCCCGATCAGGAGAGCTCTCCCCCCGCAGCCTGCAAGAAGGCTGCCAGGTTTTACCTGGTGGTGTCCATGGTGCCTTTACCATCCGACCACCATGGGTAAAATACCAGTGGTGGTGGGAGCAGGCCCTTAAGTGCCAGTTAATTGGCCACTTAAGGGCCTCGATTGGCCTGAGGCAGGCGGGCCGTTTCTTGCCACCGCTGGCACACACGTAAAATTGCAGCGGGGGCAGGAAGGTGTCGGGAATGGCCCCCTTCACCTCCCACTCAATTTTAAGGCCCCCCCTCACCACCAGCCCACTCTTTGGGGGGCCGTAAAATGCCGGCCATGATTTCTAACCAAATGGATCTAAAAAACACCAAACAAGTAAATTCAGTTCAACTCGCCACACTCATTCCTTTACATCCCAAATTCAATTCAATTTACCATGACATTTATTGATTCTGTTTCCTAAGGAAAGATTTTGCAAGGTTTCTCCTTGACCCCTTCTCAATCTTACTTCTACATTCTGCTTACTTTATTTGGCATGATAATTCCATGCCCAAGAACTATAATTTTCCATATATAATCAGCTGTAATATAAAGCTGTAAGTAATCATTTTCAAGAGGCGTAGGTGCATTTGCTAGTCTGGATCATATGTTGTGTGGTAACAAAAAGTTATAGTAATTATAAATAGATAAGAGTTTCAGAAATTTCTGGATACCGGTATAGATTTTCAACTTGCCACACAGGCATAAAACAGGCCGTGTAGATTGGCCACCCAATTTTCAATATTGTTTCTAGAAAGAGCAGCCAATCAGCAATGCCAATTTTATTCCTGGACAGGAAGTTGAAAATATACTTCACTATCTCTTTCATTTTCATGCACACTTAAAGTCTACAAAACCAATCCACAGCTTTTTGTTCATATTCCCAGAATTTAGCATGTAGCTCTCATTGGCACATCCATATCTTCTTCTGCAATCATTCTTACTACTTTGCAGCTTCTGTCCAGGTATCCCTACAATTGTAGAGGAGTCCTGGAGCAAACACCTTACCTATTTGGCCTAATTCCTCTTCAATTTTGTACTACTTCTTCTCCCCTCTTTTTGTGCAATGGGATTGTTGGCAGTTTTCACATCTTAGGTACTTTCTCTACTTCTTTCCATTCTTGAGGTGGTTTTGCTAATGCAGTACTTTCACCAGTCTTTCAGTGGGTGAAGTTCATATGCTCACAGACATGTAACAATAAATTTTATCAAGCATTACAGAGCCAGCTTTCCCAGTGTTTGTATATTGTTCAAATTCACTTGTGCATGTTTTACATTTTTAAGAAATGAATTTAATATGATCCATGCCAGTCTGATAAACAAGTTATAAATCTTTTACACAATGTTGCATTAATAATAAATTGCAGTTGTGATCCATAATCTTCCAGAACTTTTTTCAGCCTTTCAAATGTTTTAGTGAAGTTTGATGTATACAAGCCTTGAAGTGGCTTAATTTCAAACTTTCCATTTATGTACAGGTTTCTTTTACTTCAGAGGCTTAATTTATAGAAATGTGAGAACGTAAGAGCACATCTACTCACAATACCCCCAATACCATTTACATTGAGCTCATTCCATCATCTAACTCTTTTCATCCAATTTAGAACCTGATCAGGTCACTTTAAATTTTTTTCCTCCCAGAAACCCATATCCTTTAGCTCCCTGCTGAGTCAGGTAGCAATCCAATTCCAATAACTGTTTCTACTGAGACAACATTTACTCCATTAGTTCGCAACCTGCAAAAAAACCCGCAAAGTATTAAAAGATTAAGTTCCACTTTCCTCACAAAGCAGTAGCATACACGAACTTCAACTTGTCCAGAGCTCTGCCGTTCATATTATCCTGCCCCAAAATCTGTAGTTTTGTTCCCACTGACTTCCATTGTCTCCCCACACCACAGTACATGGACCTTAAAATCTTTGTCATTTTCAAATCATTCCAAAGCCTCAGTCCTCCCTATCTTCTGCAACCCGACTTCGATACTTATATGTGATCTTCAAAAATCCTACACCCCATCCTGGATCCTCTGCTTTTCTAACTCTGGTGCATTCCTGTGTCTTTCTGTCTCCCCTCTGCTCCTGGATTGGTGGCACAGCTTTTAACCATCATGTTCGCAAACTCTGGAATTCTCTTGCTAAACACCTCAGCTTTGTTACTTCTTTCCAATGCATCAAAAGACTCCTCACAACCTATCTCACTGCCTGTGTGCTTGGCCACTCTATTAATTCTCTTATATTCCTGCTGAAGTTCCTTGACAACCTTGAGACATTTTGTTACAGAAACAGTGCGATAATGTCTAAGTTTATGTTCTTTTACTTGTAATCATGTGCTCATACATTTATTTTACACCCATTTTTCTCTGGTTGCTGCACTATTTGGAGGCAAAATTTCATCCTCACATCCACAGTAACTGGGGATCGGGGAGGGATAGGGTCTATAATAGGCTAGCGATCTGTTCTAGCACATTACTGCACTGTAGTAAGTACAAAAAATTACTCCATTGTGTCTAAGAACATTCATCATTAATATTGATGAAGAATAAATGGTACAGTTGATCAGACCATTGGATCCTATATTTCAGTTAGCCAAGACTATTGTATTAAAACCACTGCTGAATGGGTTTTGTGTGAAATAAGCAAGGATGAGTAATCACAAACTAGTTCCTATTGGACATGACTCATAACAAAATCAGCCTATAATTTGCCACAAATTTGCAATCTCACTCAAAGACTAGTGTGAACTAATGAAAACTGTGCAATGGAAGTATCATTATGGTACATTATGGGTATTTTTCTACAGTTCCAGCCAAATCACATTGGTGAGGCAGAGTATCTGCACGTAACTCTGCTATATCTGAACTGGAGGTGCTTGGATATTGGGTGCCCAAATGGAAAAGGTTCCAATTCTTTCTGCTACTATCCTCACTCTAATGACCAAAAAGAACTCAACCATAAAAATTAGATGTGTTGTAATATTGTTCTAATGCAAAGTAATTTTGGAGTTCATAGGACTTGATGTGTAGGATTCTTTTTTTTGTGGCAAACTTCTGCCTAAGGCTCTCTGAGACTGTCACAATAACAACACATTTACCTAGATCAGAGTTATTACAGAAGGCTCTCGGTTGGATTTTTGTCACCAAGTGGTAGCCCAGTGAAATCCCAGTTGTGCTGCAGCACCAAAAGAGTGGTGAAAGACATTAAAGAAGACTCTGAAAGATGCAGAAACGTTGCCGACAAAGACAAGTATTGGGGTTTGAATGGGAGGAAAAGGACCGCTCCTCTTGCTCTATTTAAAAAATGCAGGGTATTAGTACTGCTATCCTGACCCTATTGCCACCTTTCACCAGGTGATCTCAGAGATTGGTAATGAGTAGGGTGTCTGGGAATAAAGACAGTTAAGAAACCAGGCCACAAACTTCCCCCAGGAGTAGGAAAATGGAACTGGGGGCAAAGAGAAAGCATAAGCCTGGCTGTTCAATTTTTCTCCATTTTCCACCACAATCCATCCCAATTTTGGTAGGATCGCAGAAGAGAATCCAAACACACATCTTTGAAACCCTTTCAGTACAGTTGGCTTTACATGTGCTACAAGATAAACAATAAATTTTGGAACACACTCAGATGTATTGTTTTTGAATTCAAACTTTTTTTTGCTTGGTTTCCTGTGCTGCACACTTGCGTTTCCTCTTTCTTGACAGAAATACGCCAATCACGCAGACAAGATCAGTGAATCTAACAGTTATTGAAGATACTAGCTTGAATACAGTAATACTGGGAAGGTAGTTTTACATATCTTGTTCCTGTGGCTGCTTCCAGCAAGTGCCTAGAGATCACATGGATCTGTACATCACATCCTGCCTGGTGATGGTCAGCCGTTTCAGATACACTCCTTAAAGCAACACATCAACATTCCCCCTTTTTTCTAAATTAAAATTGTGTCATAAAATAATCAGAACTATTTACAATATGGGAGTGAAAAAGGTATTAAATGTTTGAAGTATACAGCAACAAATTTACAAGTCTCTAAAGCATATTGGAGGTCTAATGATATGCCCAACCTGGTCGCTGTAGGTTCAGTTTATGGTCTCTGTGCTGTCTCACAATCTTGACTATCGGTGGGATTGTTGGGTTCGGGTTGTGTCTTCGAATGTGTCCTGTTGGCAATGGGATTGCTCAGTACTGCTTGGTCTGGAACTTCTCAAATTTGGCAACGGTTCCTATGCAACGTCGTGCCCCTTAAAACATCACAACACACACTACAAACATCACAACTGAGCATTAGCATGGTGAACCTATAATCTTTATAAATCATTTATGCCAGTTTTCCAAACATTCAGCAAAGAAAAATTTAAAATGTGCATTCATTTTACTGGTGATTTGGTTCCTTTCATGTAATGCAACAGATAGGATTGTTTGGTAGATAATCTGATGACTGTTATGTTCACTCAACACAGATGCAGGGCAGGCTCTGGCTGGATTTCTGCCAGCAAGAGAGAGCTCAGCACTGTGATGTCAATACATATTTGTACAAGTTGGCTTCAAGTATTATAAAGTCCAGAGAGACATTTGAAAAAAGTACAGACACCTTTTTGTAAACATTAACTCCTTATGCATGCAATAATACAAGAAAATTGTGAAGCTGAAATCTGTTGTAGAAAAAAATAATCAAAGGAATAACATTGGTATTGTATTAATCTTTTCAGAAAATAGCTTCTCCCAATGGCTTTCTGAATTAATGTCCAACAATTGTGAAGCTAAGCCACACGAATCAGGAACAATTCTGGTTTGATCTCTTGTCTGCAATGAGTTAGCTAATCTTTGTGACGGGGTGTTAGTTGGCTACTGCAACTGTGGCAATGAGGTGGCGGAAACAAGCTATGCTTGATCACTTTCTTTGAATCACAAAAAGTTAGCATGCAGGTACAGCGAGTAATTAGGAAGGCAAATGGAATTTTGGCCTTTTTGCATGGGGGATGGAGTATAAAAGTAGGGAAGTCTTGCTACAACTGTACAGGGCATTTATGAGGCCGCTTCTAGAGTACTGTGTACAGTTTTGGTCTCCTTATGTAAGGAGGAATATTCTGGCATTGGAAGCAGTTCAGAGAAGGTTCACTAGGCTGATTCCTGGGATGAGGGGATTGTCTTGTGAGGAAAGGTTGAACAGGTTGGAGGGCCTTTACTCATTGGAGTTTAGAAGATTGAGAGGTGATGTTATTGAAATGTACAGGGTAGATGCTGAGGGGATGTTTCCCCTCGTGGGGGAATCTAGTACAAGGGGGTATAGTTTCAAATTAAGGGGTCTCCCATTTAAGACAGAGATGAGGAAGAATTTCTTCTCTTAGAGGGTTGTTAATGTTTGGAATTCTTTTCCCCAGCAAGCAGTGGAGGCTGAGTCATTGAGTATACTCAAGGCTGAGTTAGACAGATTTTTGATTGGCAAGGGAGTCAAGGGTTATGGGGGGCATGCAGGAAAGTGGAGGTGAGGCCACAATCAGATCAGTCATGGTCTTATTGAATAGGGTAGAGCTGGCTTGAGGGGCCAAATGACCTACTCCTGCTCCTATTTCTTACGTTCTTATGTTCTGCTGACCCCTTCCAGGAGATAACAGGAAAAATTTGTAAAAATGCATTTAATTAGGTAATTTGTACTAATTGTGAAACAATGACCACTATCATCAGGAATTTCCTTGGAGCTTCTCCAGATTGACGGCTATAACTTTGGAGGAACATTGACGGAAACCCTGTTTACATGTCTATCCAGAGTTTCCATTCAAGTTATGGTGGCAAATCAGAAGAATTTCTGAGGAAATTCCCACCGTATATCTCTTAAATCCTTGGTTTCAATCTGTGCAGGTCTTGTGAATTATTGTTGTGATATCACTTTAACAGTCTGAGTACTTCACACATCATCACAGGAAGTGACATTAACCAACACGTGACAGTTCAGTTGGAGTTGTGTTAGTCACCTAGTCAAACCTGTATTATTGAGCTCGCTTGTAAACCTGTTACTTAATAATAAAGAACCCACTATTTACTTACCTTTCAACTCAAGATTGTTTGTTACCTTATTGTTCAAGAAAGAAATAACACAATATGGTGGCATTGTGTGGTTTCTGAAGCTTTTCGAGTTCTAAGCACATCATCCACAACCTGGTGGTGTCGAGGTGCATTTGAAGACCACAGCATGGAGATAGCAGAACACATTGAAGTAGCAGTGCTGCAGAGAGGCTCATCAACAGCATTCAGTGGGGGCAGCAGGCAGAAATCTCGAGCGAGACATCTGGAACAGTGATCTTTCCCATTGAAGTCCATTGAAGACAGGACAATGTGACACATCGTCAGAGGGAGCGGTGCAGGCACGACACTGTCAGGTTTGAAGACCGTCTGCTGAATTTGGTTCTCAGGAGTGTGTGAGTACACAAAAAGGAATTGTTATTTTGATGGTGGCCAGCAAAATAAAAGGCAGGAATTGGGGTTGGGAAAAGTGAGAAGAGTCGGTTCATGTCAGGGCTGGGGAGCAGATCCGCCATTATGCACTATGTGTTTTCCTGCCATAATTGCTTCGTGGCAGAGTCTCCCCAATCGCAAGCTGAAAGCCTGCACTGCAGGCACTGAACACAGAGCATGGCTGATATCTGACGCTGTAGACACAGCAAACCTGCAACGCTTTTACCTTCAGGGAAATCCTCAGCAAAAAATTGAACTCATTTAAAGGGAAAAGCTCCAGTTAAGGATTCTTGCAGACAAGAAATTGGGCACTATGACTACCAAATATCTGTCAATGAATGGAAAGCCAAGATCTCCTTCATGAATTCCGACCTTTCAAGCAATGCATGGAAAAGTATTTTTTTGGATCTTGCTTTCTTGGAGCTGGACAAGCAAGTGATCAAAATTAAAATCGTGATCAGAAATGTGGGGCTGCACCGTATCAACACCTTGGGACTATCTGAAGCAGATCAGAAGGACACAAAAAGACTGTGGACTACATTGGAGGATCAGCTGAAGGTCAAGATTAATTTTAGAATTCACTGCCTGGAATTGATGGCACACAGATAGCAGTCCAAGGAGACCATTGATCAGTTCATAAGCAGATGCCACAAGAAAGGAAAAGCATGTGTTTCCTCAGAGGTGGAGTTACCTGAAAGGATCATGGAATTGGTCATTGCATCTACCCTGATAGAAGCTTTTCAGGAAGAGCTATTAGACAAAGAGAAAGAATGTGACATTTAAAGTCTCCCGAAAGAAGGCAGGAAGTTCATAGAACAGTACAGCACAGTACAGGCCCTTCGGCCCACGATGTTGTGCCGAACCTTTAACCTACTCTAAGATCAAACTAACGACCTACCCTTCATTTTACTATCATCCATGTACCTATCCAAGAGTCGCTTAAATGCCCCTAATGTATCTGCTTCTACTACCACCACTGGCAGCGCATTCCACGCACCCACCACTCTCTGTGTAAAGAACCTACCTCTGACATCTCCCCGAAACCTTCCTCCAATCACCTTAAAATTATGCCCCCTGGTGATAGCCCTTTCCACCCTGGGAAAAAGTCTCTGGCTCTCCACTCTATCTATGCCTCTAATCATCTTGTACCCCTCTATCAAGTCACCTCTCATCCTCCTTCGCTCCAATGAGAAAAGCCCTAGCTCCCTCAATCTTTCTTCGTAGGACATGCCCTCCAGTCCAGGTAGCATCCTGGTAAATCACCTCTGCACCCTCTCTAAAGCTTTCACATCCTTCCTATAATGAGGCGACCAGAACTGAACACAATATTCCAAGTGGGGTCGAACCAGGGCCTTATAGAGCTGCAGCATAACCTCGCGGCTCTTAAACTCAATCCCCCTGTTAATGAAGGCCAACACACCATACGCCTTCTTAACAACCCTATTAACTTGGGTGGCAACTTTGAGCGATCTATGGACATGGACCCCAAGATCCCTCTGTTCCTCTACACTACCAAGAATCCTGTCTTTAAGCCTGTATTTCGCATTCAAATTCGACCTTCCAAAATGAATCACTTCACACTTTTCCACGGTTGAACTCTATCTGCCACTTCTCAGCCCAGCTCTGCATCCTGTCAATGTCCCGTTGCAACCTACAACAGCCTTCCACACTATCCACAACTCCAGCAACCTTCGTGTCATCGGCAAACTTGCTAACCCAGCCTTCCACTTCCTCATCCAAGTCATTTATAAAAATCACAAAGAGCAGAGGTCCCAGAACAGATCCTTGTGGAACACCACTGGTCACCGATCTCCATGCTGAATACTTACCATCTACTACCACCCTCTGTCTTCTATGGGCCAGCCAATTTTGTATCCAGACAGCCAACTTTCCCTGAATCCCATGCCTCCTTACTTTCTGAATGAGCCTACCATGGGGAACCTTATCAAATGCCTTGCTAAAATCCATATACACCATATCCACTACTCTTCCTTCTTCATTGTGTTTTGTCACATCTTCAAAGAATTCAATAAGGCTTGTGAGGCATGACCTGCCCCTCACAAAGCCATGCTGACTGTCTCTAATCAAACCATGCTTTTCCAAATTATCATAAATCCTGTCTCTCAGAATCCTCTCCAATAATTTGCCCACTACCGACGTAAGACTGACTGGTCTATAATTCCCAGGGTTATCCCTATTCCCTTTCTTGAACAAGAGAACAACATTTTCCACCCTCCAATCATCCGGTACTACTCCAGTGGACAGTGAAGACGCAAAGATCATCGCCAAAGGCGCAGCAATCTCTTCCCTCGCTTCCCGTAATATCCTTGGGTATATCCCGTCCTCATATCATTCAAAATTTCCAGCACATCCTCCCACTTAACCTCAACCTGTTCGAGCATATCAGCTTGTTCCACGCTGTCCTCACAAACGACCAGGTCCCTCTCACTAGTGAATACTGAAGCAAAGTATTCATTTAGGACCTCCCCTACCTCCTCCGACTCCAGGCACAAGTACCCTCCCCTATCCCTGATCGGCCCTAAGCTCACTCTGGCCATCCTCTTGTTCCTCACATAAGTGTAGAACGCCTTGGGATTTTCCTTAATCCTACCCGCCAAGACTTTTTCATGTCCCCTTCTAGCTCTCCTAAGTCCATTCTTCAGTTCCTTCCTGGCTACCTTGTAACCCTCTAGAGCCCTGTCTGATCCTTGCTTCCTCAAGCTTAAATAAGCTTCCTTCTTCCTCTTGACTAGCTGTTCCTCATCTCTTGTCATCCAAGGTTCCTTCACCCTACCATCCCTTCCCTGCCTCATCGGGACAAACCTATCCAGCAGTCGCAGCAAGTGCTCCCGAAACAACCTCCACATTTCTGTCGTGCATTTCCCTGAGAACATCTGTTCCCAATTTATGCTCCCCAGTTCCTGCCTAATAGCATTGTAATTCCCCCTCCCCCAATTAAATATTTTCCCATCCCGTCTGCTCCTGTCCCTCTCCATGACTATAGTAAAGGTCAGGGAGTTGTGATCACTATCACCGAAATGCTCTCCCACCGATAGATCTGCCACCTGGCCTGGTTCGTTGCCAAGCACCAAGTCCAACATAGTCTCCCCTCTAGTCGGCCTATCTACATATTGAGTCAGGAAACCTTCCTGGACACACCTGACAAAAACTGCTCCATCCAAACTATTTGCACTAAGGAGGTTCCAATCAACATTAGGGAAGTTGAAGTCACCCATGACAACAACAACAACAACAAGGCCATAGCTGCAAGCAGGCAGTGCATAAAAGAACTTGGAACAACAACCATAGGCAAGGTAACCAGGTCATCTCAGCAAGGCAAGATATGTGACAAGTACAGTATGAGACACCAACCAAGAAACTGTCCTGCTTAGATGGACAACTACAAAGTGTGTGGCAAGAAAGGATACTGGGCAAGACTGTGTAGAAGGTCTGGTAATGGAAAATTAGCCAGAAGTCACAGCAGCCAGGACCTGACAAGAACCAATCACCACCTTGTGAGAGAAACAGGGATGCTTTCACAAGAGGCCAATTGAAACGCAGACATGTTCACGAGATAGACATGGACATGAGTAACAAAGAGAGCGCTGATGGTAAGCGAGCTTTCCACACAGTAACAATTGCACACCAAATGGATGAGGTTACTCAACAGAAAGCATTCACCACCATTTAAATCATATGCCCAGAGAAGACTGGACAGCACAAATCGCAACTCAACATTGATGCAGAGACAAGTGCAAATATTTTGCCACTGAGAATACTGAAGAACATGTTTCTGGCAAGATCAAAAGCCACGATGCAACCTACAAACACAAGACTCACTGTGTACAATGGTACTCCGATTAACTGTATGGAAGCACTAATGCAGAAATGTAGGTATGGAAACTCCTCATGGTCATAACAAACAATCAACATTGTCGACACTAAGGGCCCAGCAGTTGCATGGTTATTGGTATCTAGCGAGCCTCAAATTGTGACAATCCATGAGATCAGCAGTGTGCCAAGGACAGATGTCCAAAACAGATGTGATTCCATTGAATCCACTAAAGACTTACAACAATGTACTCAGATTGTTTTGATACAGGGGAAAGTTTCAAAGGAGAAGCTATTCTCCATGTGAGAGAGGATGCCATTCCTTCTTTAGATCCATATCAAGGACAAACTCAAAGCCTAGCTGGATACAATGGAGAAGCAAGGAGTAATTAGGTGCATTCAACAGCACATGGATTCGTGCAGTTCTATAACAGCAATGATTAAAAAAAAGAAGGCAATATCAGGGTATGTTTGGATACTAGAAGGCTGAACCAGGCATCAAAATAATGTCCTGATAAAATCTCCTTCTTGGAAGAACTGAATCCAAAGTTTCCAAAAGCCAGATTCTTTTCCAAGCTAGATGCAAAACACCTTGTGAGAGAAACAGGGATGCTTTCATAAGAGGCCATGGTCAGTCCATCTCCCTGAAAGTTCACAGGAGTTAACAACTTTCAGAAATCCATTTGGAAAATATTGTTTTTTGTACCTACCATTTGGTTTATCAGTAAGCCAGGATTTATTTCAACAGCATATGGATCATACCACAAAGAACAAAGAACAGTACAGCACAGGAACAGGCCATTCGGCCCTCCAAGCCTGTGCCGATCTTGATGCCTGCCGAAACTAACACCTTCTGCACTTCCGGGGCCCATATCCCTCTATTCCCTTCCTATTCATATATTTGTCAAGATGTCTCTTAAACGTCGCTATCGTATCTGCTTCCACCACCTCCCCTGGCAGCAAGTTCCAGGCACTCACCACCCTCTGTGTAAAAAACTTGCCTCGCACATCCCCTCTAAACTTTGCCCTTCACACCTTAAACCTATGTCCCCCAGTAACTGACTCTTTCACCCGGGGAAAAAGCTTCTGACTATCCACTCTGTCCATGCCGCTCATAACTTTGTAAACCTCTGTCATGTCGCCCCTCCACCTCCGTCGTTCCAGTGAAAACAATCCGAGTTTTTCCAAACTCCTCATAGCTAATGCCCTCCAGACCAGGCAACATCCTGGTAAACCTCCTCTGTACCCTCTCCAAAGCCTCCACGTCCTTCTGGTAGTGTGGTGACCAGAATTGCACGCAATATTCTAAGTGTGGCCTAACTAAGGTTCTGTACAGCTGCAACATGACTTGCCAATTTTTATACTCTATGCCCCGACCGATGAAGGCAAGCATGCCGTATGCCTTCTTGACTACCTTATCCACCTGCGTTGCCACTTTCAGTGACCTGTGGACCTGTACGCCCAGATCTCTCTGCCTGTCAATACTCATAAGGGTTCTGCCATTTACTGTATACCTCCCACCTGCATTAGACCTTCCAAAATGCATAACCTCACATTTGTCCGGATTAAACTCCATCTGCCATTTCTCCGCCCAAGTCTCCAACCGATCTATATCCTGCTGTATCCTCTGACAATCGTCATCATTATCCGCAACTCCACCAACCTTTGTGTCGTCCACAAACTTACTAATCAGACCAGCTACATTTTCCCCCAAATCATTTATATATACACAAACAGCAAAGGTCCCAGCACTGATCCCTGCGGAACACCACTAGTCACATCCCTCCATTCAGAAAAGCACCCATCCACTGTTACCCTCTGTCTTCTGTGACTGAGCCAGTTCTGTATCCATCTTGCCAGCTCACCTCTGATCCCGTGTGACTTCATCTTTTGCACCAGTCTGCCATGAGGGACCTTGTCAAAAGCTTTACAAAAGTCCATATAGACAACATCCACCACCCTTCCCTCATCAATCATCTTCGTCACTTCCTCAAAAAACTCAATCAAATTAGTAAGGCACGACCTCCCCTTCACAAAACCATGCTGTCTCTCGCTAATAAGTTTGTTTGTTTCCAAATGGGAGTAAATCCTGTCCCTAAGAATCTTCTCTAATAGTTTCCCTACCACTGACGTAAGGCTCACCGGCCTATAATTTCCTGGATTATCTTTGCTACCCTTCTTAAACAAAGGAACAACATTGGCTATTCTCCAGTCCTCTGGGACCTCACCTGTAGCCAATGAGGATGCAAAGATTTCTGTCAAGGCCCCAGCAATTTCTTCCCTTGTCTCCCTCAGTATTCTAGGGTAGATCCCATCAGGCCCTGGGGACTTATCTACCTTAATGCTTTGCAAGACACCCAACACCTCCTCTTTTTTGATAATGAGATGACTGAGACTATCTGCACTCCCTTCCCTGGGCTCATCATCCACCAAGTCCTTCTCCTTGGTGAATACTGATGCAAAGTACTCATTTAGCACCTCACCCATTTCCTCTGGCTCCACGCATAGGTTCCCATCTCTGTCCTTGAGTGGGCCAACCCTTTCCCTGGTTACCCTCTTGCTCTTTATATATGTATAAAAAGCCTTGGGATTTTCCTTAATCCTGTTTGCCAATGACTTTTCATGACCCCTTTTTGGCCCTCCTAACTCCTTGCTTAAGTTCCTTCCTACTGTCTTTATATTCCTCAAATGCTTCATCTGTTCCTAGCCTTCCAGCCCTTACAAATGCTTCCTTTTTCTTTTTGACTAGGCTCACAATATCCCATGTTATCCAAGCTTCCCAAAACTTGCCAAACTTGTCTTTCTTCCTCACAGGAACATGCTGGTCCTGGATTCTAATCAGCTGACGTTTGAAAGACTCCCACATGTCAGATGCTAATTTACCCTCAAACAGCCACCCCCAATCTAAATTCTTCAGTTCCTGCCTAATATTGTTATAATTGGAGAATGTTCCATGGTGTGTCTGTATTGCAGATGATATAGCAATAATGGGCAGCACAAAAGAGGAGCACGACAGGAATTTGCACATTCTAATGCAAACTTCCTGAAAAGAAGGCCTTGTATTCAACAGCAAGAAGTGTGACATAAGTCACATCAACACCTTTGGCTTGATTTACACCGATACTGGCACTAAGACCAGATCCCAGCAAGGTGGAGGATATCCAGTCCATTCCCACTCCACAAGACAAAGAAGACTTATGGAGATGTCTTGGTCTATTTAATTTCCTAGCTCACTATATCTCTAACTTTTCAGAGAAGTCTTCACCTCTACGGGAACTCCTTAAAAAGGATATGCCTTACCTGCGGCATGAGCACCACCGGCATACATTTGATTTGCTGAAGCAGTCACTGTTGACAAGGCATGTTTACAGTATTATGGCCCAAATAAGGATACCATTCTTGAAGTAGGTGCTTCATTGCAAGGTCTTGGAGCATGCTTACTGCAAGAGGGTCATCCAATTCCTTTTGGATCAAAGAGCATGTCACCCACACAGGCCAGTCATTCCAACATTGCAATGGAATAGCTCTGATATTCTGATATTCAGAATCACCAAGTTTCATCCTTATCTGCTCAGGAAGCATTGCGTAGTCAAGACAGATCATAAACCACTGGCTGCAAAATGGCAAAAAACGCTGACCAGCACACCTACTCGACGACAGCAACTATTAATAAAAGTGCAAGGATATGACTGCAAGGTCAGATATAAGTCTGGGGATCTTATGGTGACCTCTGGCATTGTTAACAGACTACCCAATCCCAGGACTTGTGAAGATATTCCATTAGACATAGAACTGGAAGATGAATACCAGATAGATTTGATGCAATTTGGACAAAGGAAGCATGAAGAATATACAGGAAGAAGCCTCCAAAGACCTAGTTTTAATGGAGTTATGGCAACTCATTGTCAACGGATGGTCTGACAGAATACAAGAAGTTCCTGCAGAACTTAGAATTTTTTGGCCATACCGTGATTAGTTGGGGGTATTGAGTGGTGTGATCTTCAAGGCAAGATATGTGTTAATTCCACAAATGCTTCGCCATGACATTCTTTCACAGTTGCACTTTGGTCATATGGCTGTTGAGAGGTCCAGAGACTTGCATGCAAAACTGTCTACTGGCTGGGAATTAACAATGACATCAAGCATGTAGTAGTTAAGTGATGCATGCCAGGGGCATCAACCAAGCCAACATAAAGAACCACTTCCTCTGCATGTAGTTCCATCCCATTCTCAGACATGGATAGTCACAGACCTCTTCTCTGTTAAAGGTGATGATTATCTATTGCTAACCAACTACTTCTCTAAGTTCCCCATAATCCGATAATTGAGGGACACGTCAAGTCAATCAGTTGCTAACACTGATAATGCTGCTGCTCAATTAAATGTTCTGCATGCTGGCAGCCAGCCCCACTCTGGGAAGTACACTGGTCAGATGCACCCCTTTCTGACCACAGTGCAGCATATTCCTGGGGAAAATGGATTAATTGTTAAGTGCAAGATCAGCCTGTCAGTGAAGACACCTACTTGTAAACAACAAAACATTTTCAGAAAACTATGTCCTTAGAACCCCTCTGCCAGTGTAGCAGATGGGCTACACTTCAATTTTATTTCAAGGTGGCACAATCTATTGGTGATAGGCCAGTGTGGATAGCAGTGCTAGGGTTCTGCTGAATAGGCTCATGTATGCAACCAGATCAAAGGTGAGGAACCTGACTGGATGTGTTTGAGAGGCACCCTGCTGAATAGCACAGTGTGAACTCCAATCATTCAATGCAATTGTCTAACAGCAGGACCTCAAAAGGTTTGGTTTGAGATTTGGGTTCAAAGGGTGATGGAAACATGTGCTTAATGCATGGAACATCATTAGTCATGAGCAAGAGAAGCACATAGCTACATCTGATGGAGTTTGGCCAATATCCTCAACTTCCCTCAGTGATTAGCTTATCATGAATGCAGAAAGGTTCCCCTCAAAGATTGGGCCTCTGTTTTGGAATGCCTAATCCTTGAGTGATAAGAAGCCAGAGATTGGAGTTTTCTTTTCTTGTGTTTTTACCCTACAGGAAACAAGTGGAAGGATTATCACCTATGCTTATAACGACAACTTATATTTTTATAGCACCTTTAACGTAATAAAATGTCCAAGGCACTTTAGTTTAGAGATACAGCACTGAAACAGGCCCTTCGGCCCACCGAGTCTGTGCCGACCATCAACCACCCGTTTACACTAATCCTACACTAATCCCATATTCCTATCACATCCCCACCTATCCCTATATATTTCCCTACCACCTACCTATACTAGGGGCAATTTCTAATGGCCAATTTACCTATCAACCTGCTCTTTTACAAGAGCATTATAAAAAAATGTATGACCCTGAGTCACAAAAAGAGATATCAGGTCAGATGACCAAAAGTTTTAAGGAGTGGCTAAAAGGAGGAAAGTGAAGTGGGGAGGCAGAGAAGTGTGGGGAGGGTATTCCAGAGTTTGGGGCTTAGGCAACTGAAAGTGCAGCCATCAATGGTGGAGCTATTAAAATCAGGGATGCACAAGAAGCCAGAGTTAGAGGAGCGCAGGTATCTTGGGAGGGTTGTGGAACCTGAGGAGATTACATAGATAGGGAGGGGCAAGGCCACGGAGGGATTTGAAAACAAGGATGAGAATTTTAAAATCAAGAAGTTGCTTGTGTTAATTGTGTTTCATCATATGTAAGTGGAGGGTGTTAATTAAGATCTTACATGAGTATATATAAGGAGATATTTACTGAAACTGGGTGAAGGTTTGAGTGAGGAGCTGTATGCTTGTAACCTTTTTACTTTGTAAAATAAATGCAGGACTGAGTAAAGATTGGATCCAGCATAATTCTTCAACAACAAGCTTTCGGGAGTATAACATGGTAGCAGAGGATGGCTGCCTAAAGGTGAAGATTGGAAACTAAGAAAAAAATCTTTTCACATAGAAAACTAAAATCTCAGTGCATATTGTGGAAAATGTCAGAAAGCAAGTGTAAATTGTCAGGGTCTGATTACCCTTCGATGATCTCTGAGTCTGAACCATATGACCAGTGGAAGAATGAAGTGGATATGTGGACATGGGTTATGGACATATTTCCTCCAAAGAGGAAACAAGGTATGGCCTTGTCGTTGTCACTTCCTACCAAAAGTAAAATCAGAAGTAAAGTATTTTGTGAACTGGATGTTTGTCAGTTGGATATTGATGAAAGTTTGGATCTTCTGTTAGAATTCTTGGATGAGATTTAGAAGACAGATGATCTATTAAATGCCTATGAGGCATGGTCAGACTTTGATAGATTTCGGAAAACAGATGGTTATTCAATGGAGGAATATATCATGGACTTTAACAAACTGCAAAGAAGATTGAGGAAATTCAATTTGGAGATCCCTGGGTCAGCGCTAGCATTGAAATTGCTAGATTGTGCTAGGGTGTCACATATGGATAGGCTCCTGGTTCTAACTGGGGTTCAGTTCTCAGAAAATGTTTCCTTGTTGGATGAGATGTCTGCTGCCTTGAAAAAAATTCTGAGGAAACAATAATTTTCTGCAGCCTTGGTAGAACAAATGGGATTTTCTGCAATGACACAAAGAATGGAGGACTCAATGATTGCTGGATTTTGAAATGGATGCAGGCACCAGTTAAAGACAGGAGGAATGAGGATGAAAGCACCTTTAGCAGGTAAGGCTAATACAGCAGAAGACAAAATTGAAACAGCAGTAATAGGTGAATGAATCCCACGAATGCTCAAGGAACAGTTAATTGGTGTGACTTGAAGTATCATTACACCATGAACCGCCCAAAGTGGAGAGGCAAGGTCCTTGAAATGACATATAGAATTCTGAGGTAGAAGAGAAAGATAATGATGAATCTGAACAAATTGCGCTAGTCACAAGGAGTTTTAGTCTTGTGATGAATGTGTTAGTCGTGGATTCATTCAACAGTGCTGTGTTAGATAGTGCTTGCATGTCGACAGTAGGTGGATCAGATTGGTTAAAATGTTATCTGGATTCACTCAGTAGTGAGGATCCATGCAAGGTTAAGGAGTATAAAAGTACTACTTGCTTTAGGTTTAGTGTTGATAACATATTGAAGTCACTAAAGAAAATTTTAATTCCATGTAAAATTGCTGGAGTCAGCCACTTTATCAATACTGATGTAGTCTCTGGTGAGATACCTTTACTGTTGAGTAAGCATTTTATGAAAAAAGGCACAAATGAAATTTGATATGGAGTATGATAAGGCAATTGTTTTTGGAAAGTCAGTAGATTTGCAATTTACCCCGTCTGGGCATTATTGTATGCCCTTAACAAAACCTGATGTTTCTAATCAGAGTGTTAGAGAAGTATTAATGGCATCAGGTGATAAGAATCAGAGAGAAAAAAAGTTACACAGGCAATTTGCTCACCCTTCTTATCAATGATTAAGAACCCTGCTAAAGGATGCAGATGTGATTGATGAAAAGTATACAAGGATAATAGAAGTGATTAGTGAAAAGTGTGAAATTTGTAAAAAGTATTGGAGGACGCGTCATGTCCTATTGTAAGCCTTCCATTGGTATGTAACTTTAACTAAGTAGTTGCCATAGATTTAAAGGTATGGGACAAAAAGAACTATTTTCATTCTACATTTTATAGACCTGAAAACTAAATTTTCTACAATAATACATAGCAAGGACAAAAGGGTGATTATAGATAAAATCATGGAGAAATGGATAGGGACTGGACTTTCGGCACCAGCTAAGTTTCTGATTAATAATGGAGGGGCATTTTCCAATGACGAGTTCAGAGACATATGTGAACACATGAACATTATGGTCATGAATACTGCAGCTGAATGTCCTTTCAGCAATGGGCTCTGTGAAAGGAATCACACGGTAATCGATAAAATGCTGCATAAAATCTTAGCTGAGCAACCAAACTGCAAGTTGACTACTGCCCTGGCATGGGCAGTTCATGCAAAGAATTTGCTTCAGATAGTTGGAGAGTATAATCCCTATCAATTGGTCTATGGTTGAAATCCCAAATTGCCTTCTGTGCTGTGCGACGGTCCTCCTGCTCTAGAAGGTACTACAAGAGGTTCCATTTTTTTCTGCAGATTTGGATGCTTTACATGCAGGGATACAGGCTTTCATCAAGGCTGAGGTCCGGAGAAAATTCAGAGAGCTCTGAGACATCATATAAAGCCATCTGAGACAGAATTTAATTCAGGAGATTTGATGTATTATAAAAAAGAGGGTCATGGGGAGTGGAAAAGGCCTGGTGAGACAGTAGTTATCAAACATGGAAATCAAACTGTTAAGGTTCATTACTCACAATTAATTGGTATTGATTACATAATCTCTGAATCTGAGCAACTGATAGAAGAAAATGAGGCATCTTGTACCTCAAATGCTCATATGTTTTGTAATGAAGGTCCTAAGGAACAGAATATGATAGATCAAGGGTTGGATAGTGGTAATGTGAACGATCATGTGCAAGACAGAGCTATCACATCCATAGGCCAATTGCCCCAAGTAAGTACTCAGGTGACATATATTCCAGAAGTGTCTAGTGAGTGGAGGGATGTGACAATTGTGGGATGTGCAGGAAAATCTACTGGCAAGTTTAGATATTGGTTGAATGTTCAGGATGATGGCCAAGAAGTGAGGTCCATGGACTGGCAGAATGGGGTGAAAGAGTGGAGAGTAAGAAAGTGCAGTGCAAGTTCTAATAGTAGGTTTGAAAGTAACTCTTGTATCAGGAAACAATTATGTACTGGAGAAAGAGCCTCTATTTGTGCGAGAGGGAGATCTTACAGTAGTAGTTCCAAAGGACATCGAACTGGTAGTAGAGGCCATAGTTTGAATAGATTACACAATGAAATGAAGGCTGAAGAACAGTCTCGCAATAGAACAAGAAGCAGAAGTCCTCATGACCGTGAAGTTTTGGTGGCTGCCAATAAATTGAGGATAAACTAATAAGAGAGACAAAACAAAAAGAGAGTCAGAGAGAGTTCGGAATTTATTCTGAGGTACCAGATAAGGGGCAGCCAGCCTTTTCATGGATGGATTTGCACAGAAAAGCTCCTTGCAGATGGGACTTAAAAGGTTAAGGCGAGGCTAGGTCCAAGGGATTTTGAAGAGCAGCTGGGTGATACAGATGTTAGTGTGGACTCTCCCACAGCTGGAAAAGTAACCTTGAAAATCTTTTTAGCTCTTTTAGCCACATATTCATGGGAGTGTAGATCAATCGACATAAAAGCTGCATTTCTGCAGGGTGATACTTTTCAGAGAGAAGTGTTTCTGAAGCAGCCTACAGAAGCAGCTGCTGCAGAATGAAAACAATGGAAACTAAACAAATGCATCTATGGTCTTAATGATGCTTCCAGGGTGTGGTATTTCTCGGTGAGATCAGTTTTGCTGAAAAGTAGTTGTGTTCAACTAAAAGCAGATCCTGCAATGTGTGATTGCACATTGATGATTTCTTGTGGGATGGTACTGCAGAATTTGAGAACTGTGTTATTAGTAAGATTAGAGTAGAATGTAAGATTGGGGGTCAGGCTTGTGGGACTTGTAAATATATTGGTTTAAGTATTAAACAGAGTAGGTTTGGAATAACTTTTAATAAACAATCCTATAGATAGAGTGTTACTGTCATCCTGGTTAATCATGCTAGGTCATCACAGAAAGATGATGATATATCTAAAGAAGAGATAGAGCAATTGTGAAGCTTGATTGTTCAATTAAACTGTGCACTTAGACTAGACTTGATGCTAGTTTTGATGTGTTGGAGTTAAGTACTACAACGAAACACCCAAAAGTTAAGAATGCTTTAAGGGCAAATAAAACATTAAAAAAATTAAATCTGGAGAAATGTGTACTTAAGGTTCCATCCTTAGGTGACCCAAAGCATATGAAACTAGTCATTTTTAGTGATACTGCACATGCTAATCTTCCTGATCGGTATTCCAGTGCAGCTGGTTTCATAATATTTTTGATGAGTGAAAATGGGAAATTTTGTCCTCTAGCCTAGGAAGTTAAGAAAATAAAAAGGGTTGTTAGAACTACTTTAGCTGTGGAAACACTGGCTCTTGTGGCGGCAGTGGATATGGGGTTCTACTTGTCAAATATTTTACGTGAGATTCTGTGCAAGGGGCGTACTGACGATAACGTACCCATTGAATATTATGTAGATAATCATTCATTGTGGGTTAATGTAAACACTACAAAAAGTGTGAGCAAAAAAAGGTTATGGATTGACCTTGCTGGATTGAAATAAATGTTGGAAAGGAAATCTCCAAAATTAAATGATTGTTTTATGAAAAGAAATGTTTGCACAAAGAAATTGTTATGGTCCTAGAGGAGGGGCATTTCACAATGTAATACTTTGTACTGAATATGGAATTGGTTTTGATTTGTTTTGAAATGTTTGTGCATGTTAAACTCAAAGTTATATTTAAAGAAAAAGAGGGAATCTGTTAATTGTGTTTAATCATATGCAGGTGGTGGGTGTTAATTAGGGTCTTACTTGAATATATGTAAGAAAACACTTACTGAAACTGGATGAAAGTTTGAGTGAGCAGCTGCATGTTTGGAATCTTTTAACTTTGTGAAATAAATGCACGACTGAGTAAAGATTAGCTCTAGCATAATCCTTTAACAACATGCTTTCTGGAGTATAACAGCTTGAAAGCAAGCCAACGTAGGTCAGCGAGCACAGGGATGATAGGGGAATGGGACTTGGTGCAAGTTAAGACACGGGCAGCAGAGTTTAGTTTAGTTTAGAGATACAGCACTGAAACAGGCCCTTCGGCCCACTGAGTCTGTGCCGACCATCAACCACCCATTTATACTAATCCAACACTAATTCCATATTCCTACCACATCCCCACCTGTCCCTATATTTCCCTACCACCTCCCTATACTAGGGGCAATTGCTAATGGCCAATTTACCTATCAACCTGCAAGTCTTTGGCATGTGGGAGGAAACCGGAGCACCCGGAGAAAACCCACGCAGACACAGGGAGAACTTGCAAACTCCACACAGGCAGTACCCAGAATTGAACCCGGGTCGCTGGAGCTGTGAGGCTGCGGTGCTAACCACTGTGCCGCCCTTTTTTGAGGACTTTTGAGAACCTCAAGTTTATAGAGAGTAGAATGTGGGAGACCAGACATGAGTGTCTTGGAATAGTCAACTCTAGAGGTAACAAAGGCATGAATGAGGGATTCAGCAGCAGATGTGCTGAGACAGAGATTGAGGTGGAAATAGGCGGTCTCAGTGATGGCACAAATATGAGGTCGGAAGCTCATCTCGGGGACAAATGTGACACCAGGGTTGCAAACAGACTGCTTAATCTCAGTCTGTTGCCAGGAAGAGGAATGGAGTTGGTAGCTAGGGAACAGACTTTGCAGCGGGGACTGAAAACAATGGCTTCAGTCTTCCCAATATTTAACTGGAAGAAATTTCTGCTCATCCAGTACTGAATGTTAGATAAGCAGTCTGATAGTTTTGCAACAGGAATCGAGAGAAGTGGTGGTGAGGCAGAGCTGAATGTTGTCAGATTACATGTGAAAACTAATGCCGTGCTTTTCAATGAGGTCATCGAGGAGTAGCATGTGGACGAGAAATAGGAGGGAGCCAAGGATAGATCTTTGGGGGAACACCAGCAGTAACGGTGTGGGAGCAGGAAGAGAAGCCATTGAAAGGGATTCTCTGCCTATGATTAGATAGATAAGAATGGAACCTGCTGTGATCAATCTCACTGAGCTGGACGATAGCAGAGAGGCATTGGAGGAGGATGGTGCGGTTAACGCCTCTCCAAGAAGCCGGGATTATCTTTGCATTCCATGATGATCCTGGAATAGTGAGCAGTTTTAGCAGACAACAGCAAGACCCAATAGTGTTTAAGTGGTCCAGCCATATATGATGGTGAATGGCTAAGCTGACATATCATTTCAAGTCTACGTCCCTTGGACTTAAGGGAGCGAAGATGAGGGCCACACCAGGGGGAATGGCCAGGGTGAGAGAGACTGATTTTTGACTGGGGACTTGGGCATCAAGACTGGAGGTGAGGATGCAGTTGAGCAAATCAGTAGCTACAGAAATGTGGTGAACGGAGGGCCAAAGGCTAAATAGTTGAAATTTTGAAAGTGCAGTTGTAAGTGAATAGGGTGATAGTTTTTTCTAGGGACGGATACAGAATGAGGTAGGGTTGGGGTGTAGAAGGGAGATGTGGATGTAGAGTGATAAATGGAAGTGATCAGAGATGCCCTTATCTATAATTAATATGACGGGACCAGCAAGACCATGTGAGATGGCAAGGTTGAAGGGGACGGCCGTGAAAATGGGTTGGGGAGTTTACACGCAGCAAGAGATTTAGGGAAGCTAAAAAGGCAGTGAACTCGGAGGACAGAAAATATGATGAGTTGAGATGGAGATTGAAATCACTGTTGTTATGAAAGTGCTTCCATTATTTTTAATACTTTTTTTGAGAACTTGTGTTAAAACTGAAAAGATTTCATGGATGTGCTTTTTTTTTTTACCAAGTTCATCAACAGGACAAGATGTTGTTTGAAAGCCACCTGTGCTGGAGGCCACCTGTTATTTGGGTTCAGAAAACAGCAGAACCCTTGTTGACCTGGCAAAAACTTGTTACAGAGAAGCCACATTTCAAGGTTTGTGGAGGCAGGAGGTCGACTCTCTGTTTGGAGTTTGAACATTTTTTCAGTTTTTAGTTGTGGTGTTAGCTGTTTGAAGACAGTTGGTGTTTTCCTGCCCAGGAGAAAAGAAACCACCCAGTTCACCTCCTTCTCTACATTTTTGAAGAAATCCTGCCAAGATCCAGTGTGAAAAAAAAAAATCCCTGGTGCCATAAAGCTCCTGAGGAGCTGAAAAAAATATCCTGCGATTCAAGGGTGTGCTGGCAGAAAAAAAAACTTGATGTCAAATTTCTCCTAGAATAATTTTTGACATCTCTAGAATGGACTGCTTCTGAAATGATCCTAGTGACCTATCTCCATATACCCGGATGCCAGACCAAAAAAGAGACAACTAGGGCGGCACAGTGGCGCAGTGGTTAGCACCGCAGCCTCACAGCTCCAGGGACCCGGGTTCGATTCCGGGTACTGCCTGTGTGGAGTTTGCAAGTTCTCCCTGTGTCTGCGTGGGTTTTCTCCGGGTGCTCCGGTTTCCTCCCACAAGCCAAAAGACTTGCAGGTTGATAGGTAAATTGGCCATTATAAATTGTCACTAGTATAGGTAGGTGGTAGGAAAATATAGGGACAGGTGGGGATGTTTGGTAGAAATATGGGATTAGTGTAGGATTAGTATAAATGGGTGGTTGATGTTCGGCACAGACTCGGTGGGCCGAAGGGCCTGTTTCAGTGCTGTATCTCTAATCATAATCTAACTTCCTTCCATATCTTCCTTTTTCATCAAAAATTAGCAAGTATTTAGCCAAAGTAGTTTTTTTTCCTCTTTTTTTTCTAACAGACCTCTGCAGAGTGAATTTCTGTATTGTTTCCAATGTGTGTGTGTGTAGTTGGGGAATTTTTAAAAAGGGAACTTTCATATTTTAATCAGTGTGTTAATGCTTTGCTTCGTTACTGGTTAAGTCTTGTTTTATAATAAACTGATAATTTTGTTGTTTATTAAAGAAACTTGGTTCCTGTATTTTGTTCTGGGATAAATAAAATAGAGTATATGATTGGCCGTATCGGCAACTAGGTAAACATTTAAATCGCTGTTGTGACCTGTGGAGAAGTGGAACTAGAAAAGACAGTGCACTCCTCCCGCCTCGATCATAACATCATTTACATGGTTACTATACAGTTGAAGGGCCTATGGAGCCAGATATAAATAGGTCTGGGGCGAAGTTCTGATTGCTGGACAAGCATCTAGTTGCAATGTAAGTTGCAATGTCATTGCATAACCTTGTTATGACAAAGATGCTCTTCTTGTGGGATCAGTGTACATTCCTACCCACTAATGGATCAAGCGAAAGACATGGGGGTCAGATGACTAATCATTAAAAATATCCATAAGCAGTGAGATGAGACTATTGGGAAGACAAAATCGGGTTTCGGCTTGTAGTTCTAGGACAATGCAATATAAAACTGCATAGGCTGTACAAGGCCTTTCTATGGCCATGTTTGGGCAATGCATCTCATTTTGGTGCCAACACATAGTAAAGGATAATCAAGACCTTGGAAAATGGAGTTGGGGGGTTGGGTAGGTGAGGATGAGGGGGTCTTGGTGGGGGGGGGTTGGCTTTCCAGGGGCCAGGAATTGCCCCCAAAGGAGGGACCCCCTTGAGGCCACTAGAAGGCCACCAGGTGGTGGCAGACCGCTCCGTCCTCCACAAAATTGGAGTGGAGGTAGGAAGTGCATCCTCAGCCTTCGCTGCCCCAGACAAAATGGCAGAGGGCCAGGACACCATCGGGAACGGCATCCGTTGCCATTTTGTTTGCCACCCCCCACCCCCCCACGCTCGCCACCGTGCTCATCTCAAAGCAGCATAAAATCCTGCCCTATGTCTTTTCATAGTCATCGGCCACTTGAAGAGATTACTGCAGCATGGGGTGAGAATGGATTCTCTACAGCCCATTAAAAGAAAAATAGACAGGGTGCTAAAGTAAGAGGGCATTTCCAGTTCTGGAGGGTAAATTCCAGGCTAGCTGGGATTAGACAAATTTATGAATTACTGCAGCTTTGTGGAATTTTGCTTGATTGATGCCCTAATGAACCAGTTCAATGGGAAGAGTTGGACTCTGCACTGTAAGATAACTGCTACAGACAGTAATTAATGGAATTATAAATGGTTCTCTCTGCAGCAGGATGTGGGGGAAAGAACAATGCCAGCAACCACCAGCACATATAAAGCTGGCCTTCTGAGACAGCTGAATAGAATAGTGTAAGGCATGCATATCCTCAGTGTTGCAGAGTACATTTGAAGTGTCCATATATAGGGAGGTTCCTATGAACACAAAAATGTATACCGTGAATCACAGCCCAAGAAGAGAAACTCAAGGTACTGATAGGAAGATACAAGGCATCTGTTTAAATTATTAATTCATACCAGTACCCAATTCTGACAAGAAACAGAAAACAGGGATCATCCTGGGAAGAGGTGAAAAGCACTTTTGTCTTTTTTGCTTTTCTTCAGGGACAGTATACATGATTTGTGCTCAAAACAGTTCTCTTTCATGGTTCAGGATTCCTAGGCCTACAACATGTGTTTTCTGTAGCCCAAATTCCCGCCTGGGCAAAGCTGTTAGGTAGACGTGGTTAAAAATGGGATGGCTGCAGGAAAGGAAGGCTCCAGTGTACTCCAACCTGTCACTGAGTACTTTGGAAGGCGAGTTAGTCTCACAGCAGTACATGGGCTGAGTTTTCGACGGCGCGGCTACTGCCAGTCGCAGAACCACCACAATATTTAACAAGGCAGCTCATTATAATAGACACGATGCATCGCCCCCCACCCCACAAATGACGTGGAGGGGGTGGATATCCGGTGCTGGTATCAGCGTCAGGTCAGGTGAGCATCAGGTGCTGGATTCCTATTTAAAGGGCAGCCAGCACATCAGTAAGCCTACACTGCCAGAACAGAGCTGCTGAGAGAAGCAAAAAACTCCTTATCTGCAGAAAACTCATCTCTGTCTGGACGCCCCAAAAGTTTGAAGTTGGCGTCAGAGGGGCGTTCCAGGGTGGCCCCATGGTTCAGTGATGCCTCCCTGCTCACTCTGCTCCAGGCTGTGCAGGCAAGGCGGGAGGTCCTCTTCCCCAGCGATGGCAAGAAGAGAGGCCCTCCCACCTGACCAAGGCAGCCTGGCTGGAGGTGTCAGAGGAGGTCAGTAGCTGTGGGGCCATCTGGCGTGAATGGGTCCAGTGCTGAAAGAGGATGAACGATCTGCTGCACTTCGCAAAAGTAAGTGGCACTTTAGATCAGGGCTGTACTGAAACTGAGTGTGTCCACACAGAGTGGCACATGTGTGCCACTGCCATGCCAAAGACATGGGGCTTGGACAGGGAGGAAATACATGACAAAAATGGAAGAATGTAAGACAGAACTTACCCTTGTCTGCTGCTCAGAGCATGGCACCTACATGAGTGGCCTCACTCAGTAGTGCACAGCGAGCGCCCCCACCCTTGTGCCCAGCACCCCGCTTAAGACATGTGTCGTGCTGTTGATCAGCCATGTTTAATATCTGCCTCCTTGCTCCTCCAGGTGAAGAGGGCTCACAATGCAAGGAAGGCCAGTCGTACATGTGGAGGAGTGCCAGACATTAGAAGGCTCACAGACGCTCAGGAGGAGGCCCTGGAGATCTGAGCAATTCATGTGGAATGCTCATTCAGTGACGTAGACCTCGGGGTCCTGGGTGAAGATATGTTCACGTGATATAAACAATGATCACTAAGAAATTGTTGTTGTGCGATACAATGCTGTTATAATCGTGACATGCGCAACATCAAGACTGACACTGACGAACATTGTATCTTCCAGGTCAGCATTCTGAATTGACCCTGGCGCCCTACGACACCTCCCACACCTTGGAGAAAGAGACATCCGAAGAAGAAGCAGCGTCCCATGACACTAACACACCTTCCACCCAGCGCAGATACTGTCATCTCAGTGGGTATCCGTTCGGCCTTACAAGCCGGTGAGAGCACTGCACAGGTGCCCAAGCAGCTGACTGAGGCTGTGACAGCTGAGGCCCCTGACAGTCGGAGGGTTGTGAGTGGCCAGGCCTATGCTGAGCACCAGGGTACTGATGACCCACTGCTGTCGACAGCACAGGGCATGCTGGAGCTGCAGCTGGCAATATCTGGCAGAGATGCCACAGGCCTTGTGCAGTCTTGAGTGGATGATGGGGGAGTCCATACAGGCCATGACAGCTGCCATGTCACAGGCATATGAACTCCTGGTGTCAACCATTGAGATGGTGGCAGTCCTCTTGGTGAGCCAGATTCCATTGATTTGTGCTGACCTGCCAACCCTCGCCATGGCTGTGACATCCAATCAGCAGTGGCAAGGCGAGAGAGGGACCAGGGGCATGGAGTTTGTCCCTGCCCCGATCCTTCCCAGGAGAGCAGAGGGGTTCCAATGAGCCCTGAGATGGAGGAGTCAAGCCTGTGCGCCATACCTGGGGAACCCCCTCAAGGTGATTCCAATGTGGACACTGGCCCCTCCACCGGTGAGTCAAGCTCTAGCAGCCATGATGTCTGAGGAGAGTTCTGCGCTGATGCAGGATTCCCCAGCCAGCCAGGGTCCTCCAGGCTCCGTGCACACAGAGGATGACCGCCAAAATTATCCACAGCCAAAGGGCAATCTGATCAGCAGCTTCCCTCCAGTCAGGTGCTAGCACAGAGGTGGCACCGCAAAGGAGCACCCATAAGCGTTTAATAAAAGCACAGACACAAATGGGAGTGCACGGGTGCCACAACAATGTAAATAAGTATATCATTAAATGTTCTTCACGAACATGTCTGCCGTTTTTACTGTATGAATGACGTGTGCCAGTATGTACAGCCCACATCTCATCCCTTTACATCATTGGCCTTTCAGAACTTCCAATGTATGGAATAACATCATTGCCATGCCAGCATTACTCGTGCTTATCCACGGATGCAGTAACATGGACAATGGCTCAGTCTGCTGCTGCCTCTAATGGTTGAGAGAAAGATGTTGCAGATGTGGACTGCTGCACAGCAGGTGAACAAGGGTGCTGTGTGGCTTGCAGAGCTCATGGTGTTTCCTATGGAGTGGAGAACCTTTGATCAATAAGGCGCTGCTGTGCATCCGTAGCTCGCTGCTTGCCCTGTATGCGGCACCTGGGTGCTCGCTGCTCTCCCATGCGCCTTTCCTGCTGTGTCCTCAGCATCCTCATCTTCTGAGGAGGAGTTGTGCTCATGTCTCTCCTCATCCTGCATGGCCTCCACCATATTGAGTGCATAGTTGTGCAGAGCACTGCAGACAGCAACAATGTGAGCTACTCTTTCCAGCTCATATTGCAGAGCACCACTTGATCTATCCAGGCAACTGAAGTGCATTTTCAGCATGCCTATCGCCTGCTCAACAGTGGCTTTTGTGACTGGCATTGTATCTCTCCTCTGAGCAGTGGTGGGGTGTCTCACTGGTGTCAGGAGCCATGTCTGCAAGGAGCAGCCCTTGTCTTCATCTGAGCCAGTTCAGTGAACAGCAACTGCACCTGGGACTGGCGCAGGATGAAGGCGTCATGGCAGCTGCCTAGAAAGCTGGCACAGATCTGCATGAAGCGCTTCTGGTGATCACATACCAGCTGTATGTTGACTGAATGGAATCCCTTATGGTTTACTTATGCAGCTAGTCGCCAGGCGGGAGCTTCAATGGACACATGGGTGCAATCTATGACCCCTTGCAGCTGTGGGCATCCCGTGATGGAGCCAAAACTGATGGCTCTCTGGACCTGGCTCTCAAGGTCTGTCATGAAGCGGACATAGTCACCTCCTGTACAGGGCATCGGTGATCTCCCTGATGCATCGGTGCACTGCTGACTGTGAGACCCCACAAAAGTCTTCTTTGGTCCCCTGAAATGGTGCAGAGGTATAGAAGTTAAGAGCCACTGTTACTTTGAGGGCCACAGGCATAGGACGTCCAACGAAGCCCATGGACTGCAGATCATCGTTGAGTAGGGCACAGAGATGCATCACCGCTCTCTCCACATCCATAGTCACCTCTGACACTGGCGCTCTGACATCTGCAGGGATGTCATGCGGGACCTGTAGATGCATGGTGATCTGTAGTGGCGAGCTCTCCTTAGGAGCTGATGTGCATACAACTGGAGGCCTCTACGTGGGCTGCACCTGCCTGCTGGTTTTGCCTGCACTGCATATGGATCCTCAAGACAAATGGATCAATGAATATAGGGTGAGCCATCCCCATCTCCAAGTTGCAATTACACTCGGTTCCTTCACTTCCTTAAAGTTACCGAACAGGGCAGAGAATGATGTTGACTCGTACATCAGGTGCTTTCATGTAGCAACTATGTGGCGTGGCATGGCATTGCTCATCTTAGATCCCACTAAGAGTGGCACAGCATGACCATATTCAGATTGTAATAGCTGCATTGATTGGCCTACCAGCCAGATAACCTTTACACGCCTACCATTTCTGGCACTCTCCCCACACAGGGTGACTGGAGTGCCATTACTCCTTCACTCACACAAACAATCAAAGGCGCAGAGCGGACAACCTTTATGGAGGGCGGGTACGCAGTACCTTACTACACGTCTGCGTTGTGCCCCCAGTAATACCATCCCCCCTCCCACCTCCTTAAAAATGCTTGCAGAGTTGAGATCCGTCTCGCAAGACTTAGCTGCAAAGGCTCCGATGACTGCAACTGCTGTCCCGCCGGCTATTATAAGTCGCGAACAGGACGGCATGCGAGATGTGCCCGTTCACCGGAAGACATTGAATGGAGAAGCTAGAGGCAGCGGGATGCATAATGAGGCAAGGTAAGTAGTGCTTTGAATATTTAAATTGGGGTGCCGCTGCTGAGCCGCGGGGGGTGGGGGGGGGGGTGGGGGGCAAGCTCCGAGGTCCTGCCGCCACCTATAAAATGGGGCAGGGTCTTCCTGGAAGTATTTTCCGGGCCCCCCTGCCATGACCCCCGACATCAGGGGCTGGTAAAATTCAGCCCCATGTGTCGCTGATAAAGCCCTTCATATGAGGGCATGGAGTAAGTAAAATCTGAGACTAGGGATGGCAGCTGCTAGAAGAAAATACTTAGAAGTTGGGTGGAAGAAGATATATTCATATATCCAGGGCTCAATGCTAACGAGACTGGGTTGCAGACAATCATTGCAGCTGCTGCTGAAGATCCATACCTCCAAATGGTTGCACCACTATTTAACAGATGATTGTGTACACCCACATTGTAATTAGGACAATAGTGACACAGTACTCATGTGTTATGGTGAGTTGTCCTGCTCACCATGCCATTAATGAGGAGCTCTGATACCTGTTCAACACCTGCCAGGGTGGGGGGAAATGTGGGGAGGAAATGAGTAGTGTTCCCTAATCCCTGGTTCTGCCACAGTGCACTTAACTTCTTGATACAGAAAAGTGGGATATGTCCCAATGGCAACAGAGTGTTCATTCTGTCCTTAAACAGAAACTCTCGCGGTGGATATAAATGTTTAACTTAGAGGTTTCAAAACAGAGTGATGGCTTTTCTAATGTGCCAAACACCCAACTGACCAAAAAAAGAACAAGAAAGTGTGCCATTTATTTTTTGACCCCAAACATGCCTTAGGTCAATGGTGTTTCAAAGGACATCCTGGTTGAGGCACAGCAGGAACACCACAATATTATTTCAAATTTTTGAATCTAATTTTTCCATTTACATTCAAGCAGTGGTCTCAATGGCATTCTTGCCATCTTATACAATTTTGTACTGAAAATGAAAATTCATTGGTATGGAAAGGTAAAGGACTATTGACTAATTAAATTGTTCACAGAGTAAAAGGACATTCCTCCATGAAACTCTGGCACTGAACTATCAGTTGGGTTTTGGAACATAGCAAAATGGAGAATAGAAGGGAACAGTCTACATTAAAACAGATATCAGCAAAAACATTGGTTTGTTCACAAATACACAACACTATCACATGAATTGTGTTGCAGTGGATCATAAATTTCACTCTCTCCAGCATCTACAAGATAATAATGGGCCAGAATTTCACACCCCCACAAAGAGCAGGAATGTGGCAGGGTGGGGGGGAGGGGGGCGTAAAATGGAGTGGGAGGTTCGGCCCGCTCTCGCTTCCACTGCCACCTTATGCAGGACGGCTGTGGTGGAAAACGGCCTGCCCGCCCCAGGCCAATAAGTGGCCAGTTAACAGCAGCACTCTGATGGCCTGGAAGGGGGGGGGCCCTCATGATCAGGCACCCTGTGCCCGACGGAGGCTGCCCCTGCTGTCCCAACCACCCCCGACACGCCCTCCATCCCCCCATCGACCACCCTTGCCTCGCCAGGGCCTGACCGATTACTCCCAGTGAGGCACCAAAAACTTAACTTGGTTCGCCAGGCTCCCCAACATCATCTTCCCAATGGCTGAGCTGCAGTCCTTTTAGCTTCCGGTGGCACTGCTGGGACAGAGAGCTGCCAGCCCGCTGATTGGCCGGCAGCTCCATTAGGCGGGACTTCCTGCCTCAAACGGGCAGATGTCCCGCCTCAGACCAATTAAAGGCCGGGGAACCACAAAATGCGGATCGGATCCCCAGGCCAGACAGAGGCGGGTTCGCCACTGCCTTTTCAGTCGGTGGACAGCTCCAGTCCACCAAGGGAAAAATCCCGGCCATGGTGTACTGTTCTCCATTTCTCAAACAAAAATAACTTTTTTGATGAAAACAGCTCACCTGTAATATTCATCAAGTGACCCATATCATATGGATGAATAAAATGCTCACATTGATAATAGAATTCTACTCTATGTGCTTTTACAAGCCAAACAAGTTCTAAAACACAATTATACACATAATGTTAAAAAGGATTATAAATAACTCTCCACACACAAATCAAACCTGTCATACAGTGCATATTAAAAAAACTGTACAAAATGTTATACATTCCAGCCATGCTATAAGGTGCACTTTTACATTTCTACATAATGTACAAGAGCATTTCATTTCAGTGGAACCATGAGTTTCAAGAACTGCAGTTGTCTCATTTGAAAAGGAAAGAAAACAGGGAATAAACACTTTACCACATTACTGTTCCAACATTTGTTTTCTTAATGCTTCTAAAAACATAGTATTATGTAAATGTTTGCTTTATATAGGAAATATGTATTTGTTTACAAAAGGCACATCAATAAAAATACAAATCAATGGATATTTAAATGGGTAAGTGCTCATTTCTGATATTTTCTGCATCACTTTTGTCTTTTTATCCAAGTAATGCTGGTGTGGGTTGTATTGAGGGAGGGGAAAGGAAAAGAACAGATACTACTGGCTGATATCATTTTACTATTGCAAACCCAACAACAGTACTTCCCCTATTTATTAGGAACTCAGATTGTTGCTTATTCTGGATTACAAAGGACAATTTTTAATGAGTCTTCCCAATGTGTGACTTGCACATCACACTTGTGGTCAGATCTGTTGACAGCTTCCAATAAACCAGCTGCAGCAGAAATGCTTGTAACTTTAAGCAAGAACTCCAGCTCTTGCAAAGTGTTTACTGATAAACAGAAGGAAATTAATAAGGAAGAAACATTATTTGGAGGAAAAAGCAAACAAGATGGGAAAAAATGAAAAAAAATTCCATGATATGTGGTTAGTGGTTGGGAATTTCCTCCGACTGCTCCCACTCCACCCATGCAACTTCACCATAACTGCGTTGCATAAAATGGGCCATCGGCCACACTTCCAACATTACACTGAAGCAAATTTAAGACAGTTATGCCAGGTGTCATGGTGGTGACCTGCACCAGTGTTGTGTAATTTTACTAAGCAAACAATTTAAATTCGTTCATCGTTCGTGTAAAAACTCACCAACAAGAACTGGGTGAATATGGGCAGAACAAGAATCAGTATGTAGCAGCATAAATGAGACATAAGAAAGAACACATTCCTGAATTGACAGGACTAGAACCTTTCTCCTGTCCTTTTGTGCGCCAATTACTGTTACACAATTGGCATATATTTGTTTACTCTGCATACATTTTCCCAAATCTCTCCTCTCCTGAAGACACTGATTATTGGTGGAGTTCAATCCACAGCTGCTAGTAGATTGCTGGTATCTTAATTTCAATGTTATTTTTCATGTCTGGCTGGACTGCAAGTATGGGACAGGCAATTCAATTCAAGAAAGGATCACAGCCAAGTCTGATTCTGTCCTCCCTGGAATTTATGCACATGCACATGTGGTGGTAGGGAAATATAGGGACAGGTGGGGATGTGGTAGGAATATGGGATTAGTGTAGGATTAGTATAAATGGGTATTGATGGTCGGCACAGACTCGGTGGGCTGAAGGGCCTGTTTCAGTGCTGTATCTCTAAAATTCTTATAGAAGTCACTGAATAGCAATCAGCGGATTTTTCCCCTCTCTTGCCCAGTGACACCAAGGTTAAGTGTTGGAGATTAGCTAACTCAGCATGAACCAGGAACCAAATCTGCTACTTTCTGCCTTGCACTACACAGGCTGGTACCTAAATGTACATGTAGGCTGCAACTGGGCAAATCCCTCAAGATATCACACTCAAGTTTGAATCAAGACATAGAAAGATACATAGCCTTGTACTAAAAGGTTAGAAGAAAACAAATGTGCTAAGGCACTTGTTATAAGTAAAGAGAATTTATTAGCTGTTGTACGTAAAAACGAAACAGATTGAAGAGTGCTCACATATATAAATTGCATGAACTGATTTTTTAATACTTATTCTGTGAATGAAAAGGTACTAGCACATGAACAGTGAGCCTCCATTTGTGTACCACATGATTAAAGCAGAAATGATATCAGTATTTATTTTACTATCTGATAATGTAAGCACACATTTCTATGCACTGCAAAGCACTTATGAAATAATGGCATTCACTTTCGTCAGACTTAACACTGTTCTAACCATTGAGGTGGCCACGAGAAGGCATACTATGATAGCCTCTAGACTGCAAGCTCTGTTTGACCCCTTCACAATCTTTCCTGCCTCTAAGTTTATTGATCCTAAATTGCCATTCCTCCTCTGAACTTTACTGTTACGTTCAAATTTGCCATCCTAAATGTGCTTTCTCCTTCCTGCATCCTCGGTTGAAATCAAGACTAATGTCACCACCTTGCTTTTTAGTTAATGCTTTCAAAACAATGGAACTTACTTCCTGCAAGTTTTGAAGTTTGGCTCCACTGCACCATTACCTGCTGATTTATTTTTTTATCTTTGTGGCTTTTAATGAATTTGCTGCAATGTGTCCTACCACTCTTTCTAGTTTCACAAATTAAAAAGAATGCAAGTATGAAGTGTTTAGTACACATGGGAAAGTCAGTATTTCAGGTACACACACATCCTGGGTTTGGAATGGATTTAAAGAGAGAACACAAAACAAGGTTCACAATATAATGCTTACAAAGGCAAAAACTTCAGTCAATTGCAGGAAAGCCTTTAAGATGGTTAGATGATATTTGGTCTTCTGTATTGGCTGTTTTTGAGTGCTTATATATTTTTGTATGAAACTGAGGCATATATGACCTGAGAGCCATCGGAGGAGAATGACCTTCATTAAGGCTGAATTTCAGCAATGAATCCAGGTAAGATATTGAATAAATTTCAGATGGATCCTGAAACTCCACTGACGAATAATTTTCCAGAAATGGCAGCTCTTGGGCATTATGACCCATGGTGTCACTGTTTGTTTTGTTCTCAAATGATGTCTGCCCTAAGTAGCAAAAATCCAGTTCCTGGTCATTCCCATTATGAAGGACTTTGCTTTCTTGATCCTGAGGTTCAGAGAATCCCTCTGAAGAATTAACAGAATGTGATTTGGTTTCATCAGATGGTGTTAGCTGCAAGAGAGTCTGGTTGTCAAATTCCCATAGATTGTTAGCCTCATTGCCTGAAGTATCAGTCTCATTGCCTGAATACATGCCTTCATCTGAATAGCTGCTCATGCACTTTTGCTTTTTGCAGAGGGGATCTACTGTTGCTCCTATCATAAGTTTGGAATATTCAATGTTTATCTGCCTTGTGTTCTGTGCATAAGTGGTTTCCACATCATGCTCCATTTTATCATGTGAACCATCACTTCCATAAAGAGCATGAAGACTAGATGTGTCTTGATGTAGCGTTGAAACTGTTTCATCTACAGAATCCACAGCAATTACACCTTTGCCTTCTTCATATTGTGTAATCTCTTCTATGATGGCCACAGCAAATATTTCTGGTTCTACAAGGAGTGGGACAACAGGCATCACCTCTTGATGGTGTTTCCCAAATAGATTTGCAATAGTACCAGACTGCAATACAAAAGACAAGATTTGTAAAAGCCTTAGGATTTACAAATTGAAGTCAGAGATACATTAGCTATAGTTGTTGCTGAGGTCCACAGTAAATATTTCCTGTTCTACAAGTAGTAGATCAATAGCCATTAATGGTATCATTTTTTATTAATTATGTTCCATTGGGATAGTATATCTGATATTATCTGTCACATTTTATTAATCTTCCACCATCAGACACTGTTCACACATTGATTTGCATCAGAATAATTAAAAAAGAAAACCGAAATAAATTTAAAAGCTATTCCATAACTGAATAGAACAGCTGAAATATCTTCCCTCGTACTGGCTCCCCAATGTACCCAGAAGCTGACAAACAAACAGGGACAGCACTGACAGAAGGAATCACCATTTGAACATCTCAGTCTCAGTGCCATACCTTCAACATAAAAAGCAACTTTGGTCACATTATCTCAACAGCCTGCTACAAAGTGCTCTTTAGACTAAAAGGAGTTTAAATTTTGCTCCGTAGCACCTGGCCTTTCATTGCTATGGATGCCATTTTGTGTTGAAAATAGCATCAGCTCTGCAGCACATAACTCTGGTGCAGGCCGTGCAAGGTGCCAATTTGGTAAGGGCCAAACAAGAGGCGTCATTTACCCACGTCAGAAGTGGGCATTAGGCCTTTAACATATGCAAATAAAGATGCAACTTTAGTTTGCGCCTGAGGTAGCCAGAACCAGTGCTGATTGTGGCCAGGAAAACTAACTTTAAAAAAAAGTTAGCACTCATCTTAATCTTTCCTAATCCAGAGATCTTTGGCCTCACTTTCAACTCTGACCTCCAGAACACTCCCGATCTCCACCTGGCCTTAACCCCCACTCCAATTGCATCCCAAGGCCCAGTCAACATATTGCAAAGCCCTCTGATGTTCTTTCCTTTCCCAACCTCCCAACATACCCCTCAAATACACATCAAGGCCCAACCACTAACACTGCAGACATCCCGCAATGTCCTTTCCTGACCTCTTTGCTGTGCCCCCCAATCCCAACGGACTCCGAGGCACAGCAGTTCCACTTCAAGACCTCACCGATCTTACCCAATCACTTACCTGAACTATGGCACAAAATCTGTGTGGACTCCTTTCACTGCACCTTCTACATAATATTGAGGTCAGAGGCCCAAAACCCGAGGCTCTTCAGACCTCCCATTTCAGTGCAGGATGTTAGCATTCTGCATGTGAGGCACCCAAAAATTGACGCTGCCAAATTTCTAGGCCATGCGGTTTAAGGGTCAACAGTTTCCAATCTGTGCAACTAATCTTAAAGAAAAAGGAACAGAGCAGTTACCTTTTTCTGGTGGATCTTTTTGAGTTTCAGCTGAGTTATCTGTGGTAAGTCTCTACTGAATTGGAGAGCTGAAAGCCTGGCAGCAATGACGGGCTCAAGATCCAGAGCTTAAGGAACCACTATATGCTATTCTGAGATCAACTGTTGGACAATGTGGGGACGGGGTTGTCAGGAAATGCTGATCTATGGAAACACTGAGCACGCAGATGAAAATGGAAGCATGATCCTTTCTCCAACAACTGCCTCTTTCACTTTGATAAGGATTAAACTGGTTGTTGATTGAAAGGAGGCATTTATTTAATTTCTAATTTAATTACAATTTACTGACTATTTTCAAAGACAAATACCCAACACTCACTCAATGGTGAACCGCATTTGTGGTTTCAATTGATTTTTTTGGCATTTGAAAAGAAAATTACAAACTGTAACAATAATTGCCCAAGAATGTTGCTTCAATTTAAGAGATATTTATTTTTAAAATGTTTTTATTCGTTCATGAGATGTGGGCATCACTGCCATGCCAGCATTATTGCCCATCTATAATTGCCCTTGAGATGGTGGTGGTGGGCTGCCTTCTTCAACCGCTGGAGTTCTTGGGGTGTAGGTATACCCACAGTGCTGTTAGGAGGGGAATGTCAGGATTTTGACCCAGCAACAGTGAAGGAATGGCGATATAGTTCCAAGTCAGGATGGGGTGCGGCTTGGAGGGGAATTTGCAGGTGGTGTTCCCATTCATCTGCTGCCCTTGTCCTTCTGAGTGGTAGAGGTCACGGGTTTGGAAGGTGCTGTCTAAGGAGCCTTGGTGAGTTGCTGCTGTGCATCTTGTAGATGGTACACATTGTTGCCAGTATGTCGGTGGTGAAGGGAGTGAATGTTGAAGGTGGTGGATGGGATGCCAATCAAGTGGGCTGCTTTGTCTTGGTGTCCAGCTTCTTGAGTGTTATTGGAGCTGCACCCATCGAGGCAGGTGGAGAGTATTCCATCACACTCCTGACTTGTGCCTTGTAGATGGTAGACAAGCCTTGGGGAGTCAGGAGGTGAGTTACTCGCCGCGGGATTCCTAGCCTCTAACCTGCTCTTGTAGCCAAAGTATTTATATGGCTACTCCAGTTCAGTTTCTGGTCCATGATGATCCCCAGGATGTTGATAGTGGGGGATTCAGCCATTGAACATCAAGGGGAGATGGATAGATTCTCTCTTGTTTGAGATGGTCATTGCCTGGTACTTGTGTGGCGCAAATGTTATTTGCCACTTATCAGCCCAAGCCTGGATGTAGTCCAGGTCTTGCTGTATGTGGACACGGGCTGCTTCAGTATCTGAGGAGTTGCGAATGGTGCTGAACATTGTGCAATCATCAACAAACATCCCCACTTCTGACCTTATGTTGGAGGGAAGGTCATTAATGAAGCAGCTGAAGATGGTTTGGCCTAGGATAGTACCCCAAGGAACTCCTGCAGTAATGTCCTGGGAGTGAGATGATTGACCTCCAACAATCACAAGGATCTTCCTTTGTGCTAGGTTTGACTCCAATCAGCAGAGAGCTTTCCCCCCGATTCCCATTGACTCCAGCTTTTCGAGGGCTTCTTGATGCCATACTCGGTCAAGTGCTGCCTTGATATCAAGGGCAGTCACTCTCACCTCATCTTATTACAGAAGAGGCTATATTCAATGTTAAAAGATGTTTACACTGTTTACTTAATTCCAAATCCCTTGATTAGATTGCTATCTTTTAATCAATTCCAGATACAAGTTATATTACATGAAAACTGTCTTAACTCATCAATTAAATTGTTGCATTGTAATCAATGCTAGGTGCACATTAATCTGTGCACAATCACCAGAAACCTTTGTTTCTGTGTAATCATTCTCTGTTGGCCATTATTCACAGTGCAATAAATACTTATTAATCTCTACACAATCACTCTCAAGAATGCATTAAACTCAATTTAATCACTTTCAGGTAACCATTAATCTCTGTAATCTGCCTCATGTTCATTATTTAAAATGCTTACATAAAAATTAAAGGAATATAATTTTTTTTTTAAAACCCACCTTTTTGAAGTCAATTCCTTGAGCCCAAGAGCACTTGTTAGGATTAGGGACCTCTTTCCAGACAAGATTTTTTATTCTAATTGTAAAGAAGGTCAGTTATTAATTCATCACACCTCAGATACAAGTCCTTAAAACTCATAATGCAACAATCTAAGCAGAAATAATGAACTAAAATCTGTCTTTATGCGGCAACTGAAACTGATTCAATTTGTCCAATAAATGAGCAAGCACACCTGTAATTTCATGTTCTTTTTGGGTAATTCAACTCAGTGGGCCTTCAATGATGTGTGCTATACTAATAGTTGGCTTGTCTTTTGGAAGAATACTGGATGTTTTCATATATGCTGTTCACCTCAACTATTATGTTGAAAGCATGTTTCAATGATCTATAGATAACACGTATTGCTACATATCCGAGGCTCCCTACAGATCTGGAAGTATGCTTCATAAAATCCAGCAAAAATCTGAGCTATAGCTATATGTACTATCTAAAGATGGGTAGGTGAGAAAATGAGACTTGGAGACTTTGCAAAGCAAACAAATGCAGCAGCAAGAGTAAAGGACCAGAAAATGCAAAGACAAAGAGGGTTTCACAATTAGCTATCAATAGAGAGAGAAACTGAAAAGAGAGAAAAGGCAAGGATAACACATCATCCAGTAGTTCAATAGCCAAAATACTTTTATGTTGCTGCAAGTATGTAAAAAATTGTAATGATAATATAGATGTTTAAAGGATACAGCAAAATTACTGTTTTTGTCTCCATATTGTAGATGAGAACTTTCATCAGTTAGTATGAAGATAAGAATCTAATACCTGTAAGTGACAGTGCATAGCAAATGTAAAGATAAGATATGATCGCATATAAAAACTTTACTGGAAAGGATTAAATAAAAAGATTCACCACTGAAATTACCATATGTGCAATATCACGTTGTTTAAATTGAAACAATCTATAAGAGCAGACACTGCCCTAAAAGCTAAACAATGTTGCTCGATCAGCAGAAAACAAACAGCTGGAATGGTGAGAATGATATGAATGATGTTAAGATTATAAATGGTGTTCTGAACTCTATGAAAAAGGGAATGTCAAATTATTTTAATTACAACTTTCATTTCAATAAACAATGGTATCCTGAAGGGCAGACAATGGGCTGGATTTTAAGGAGCCCTTAGTGTCGGGATCCGTGGCAGGGGCGGTCTGAAGATGGCCCCGGATGAGGCCTGCCATGGACCTTGATGCTGACAGGGCCCAGCCCAATCCTCCCGGGGGCAGTGAGGCACTGCGCCACTGGGCGATGGAACCACAGTTTTAATATTTAAATCAATTAAATTAATTAATTTAAGTATACTTACATCACCTCTTGATGACCCGCCGTGATCTTCGGCCCGGTGGCCGGCACTCCCGCGCCTTCGGATTCCCGTCCGGGGAAACGAAGCGCAACACTGGTGGGGAGGGGGGGAGGAGGTAAGGTTATCAGTGCAGGGGGGTGGGGGGAATTGGATCAAATTAACGTCATGGATGTAGGAGATGGTGGGAAGGGTTGTAGTTTCAACTTTGGGCAGTTTGTGGTGGGGGGGTGGTCAGATGGTAAAGTTAAGTGTTTGGGGGTGTGAAAGGGCAAGTAATTAATTTAATTGTTATGGGGGAGGGAGAGGGGCAAAATAAATTGAATTTGATTCCATCTATCATTAAATATTTAAAAAGCTGATAGGGCTGACTGTGCTTTAAAAATGGCGTCAGCGCCTGCGCACAAGCTGCTGACTCCATTGACGGGGACAGACAGCTTGCCCCCTCCACATGATCAGTGCGGCTCTTTGGTTTGCAGCCTGCATGGGTGGACCGCCATTTTTGAAGCTCAGTGGCAAGCTTATAAAATCCAGCCCAATATGGTGCAGCTGTATATTTATTATTTTTCTCTGATTTTATTGACTTCACTACATAAGTCAAAAATTATGTGAAGTTTCATTGATGCTATTGTTGTTGTAGTCTGGGTAGCTAAACTGATACTATAACATTCAATACTAGTTCTCCTAATTCCGCAAATAAGATTATCTTGCTTTTTCTCAGTTACTATTAAATTAAAATCAAAACACTGGCCTGAAGAACAGGAAGCACTGCATGTAACTAAGTGATAGCTTTCTTTGCAATAACAGTTTTCAATGTTTCAAGTTTGTCCTTTTTTGATCCATACATGGCTGGTAATAAATTATCTAACTTCCTGTTATCTTTAAAAACTATTGCATATGCTGTATATTGCAAGCTGCTGAAAGTTTTATTTTATGCTTTACTGTAATTATCATTGTTCAGTTCAAAAGATGAAGCAATGGATATAGCAAACTCAAATGAAGTAAAATTCTCTTTACAATGACAAAATTGTCCTAATTTACTTATGTAGAATTGAAAATTTAGTCACAGGTACAAAAAATAACCAAAAAGGCTAATGGAATGTTAGCCTTTATAACTAGAGGGCTAGAGTTTTGCTGCAGTTATGCAAAGCCCCTGTTAACATCACATCTAGAGTACTGAATATAGTTCTAGGCACTACACCTTAGAAAGAATATGAAAGGAGTGCAGATTTACCTGAATGTTATCAAGGCGCCAATAGTTAGATTACAAGGCATGATTACATAAACTAGGCTTGTGTTCCCTGGAATATAGAAGGTTAAAGGATGACTTAATTGAGGTTTTTAGAATTTTTAAAGGAATTGATTTGGTAGATAGAAATTTTTTCTGCTGGTGAGGGATTCTTGGACAAGGGGACAGAACCTTAAAATCAGAGTCAGGCCATTTGGGAGAGAAGTTAGGAAACATTTCTTCATGCAAAGGGTGGTATAATTGTGGAACTCTCCCATGAAAAGCAGTAGATGCTGGCTCAACTAATAATTTTAAATCTTAGATCAATAGGATTTTTCTAGCCAAGGGTATAAAGGGATATGGAGCCAAGGTGGGTGGATGAAGTTAGGATACAGATGTTCCTGAATGGCATAACAGAATCAAGGGGCTAAATGATCTAATGGAGTTCCTAAGTTCCTAATAATCGGTAAAAACTCCTGCTATAGTGAAATTACAAACTGTAAATAAATAATTGAGTGGTAATTTTCTACTATTTCCCCATAATTTATGTTTATTATTTTTATCAGGATGTCGGCAACATTGGGATGACCCCATATTTATTGTGTGTCCTTGCCCTGAGAAGGTGGTAGTAGGCCTTCTCCTTGAACTGTTGCATTCCTTGTTGTCATGATTCTCATACAATAGTGAAATGTAAATCCTAAATGCAAAGTAGTGACTCCTGCCAAGAACCTCATAATATCCATGCAAAACGTGACTTATTCTTGAGTTAGAGTAAAAAACAAACGATTTCAGCTGTTGCAAACCATCAAAAGAATCTCAAAATCAATTTTTTCTTTGTGATATCTGCCCTCCATTTCAGGTTTAGAATCTGAAGAATCAAAGAGTGTGACAGTTTGTTGTCTCAAATAATCTTTGAATCACTCTTTAAATCAATATCGGAAAAGCAACTATTTCAACCTAAAAGTAAGTGAATTTGAAGACTTTTGAAGATTTCTATATCTAAGTTTTATAACATACCTGTGCTTAGATATTAGAAAGGTTCCAATCAATAAAACGGATGATAGAAATACAAGTGGGAGAATAATGTTCTGCATTCCATCATTGTTGACCCTCGCCAGCTCTCCTAAAAGAGAAATAGAATTTGCGATGTCATTATATAATACAAAGAATACATGGGAGTCCAGTAGCTTCTCTCAGTCATGAATAAAGCAGGTGGTGATTTTAAAAAATCAATAGAAATTTTCTCCCATTGGTTTGGTGGTTAACTACAGTATTGACCTCTACAGACCAGAATGGTTCCAGGTTCAATTTCTGGCTTGCGTTGAGGTAACTGATCAGCTGAAGTGGCAGTGAGAGTGCTCCAACTGACATCAACACCTATAATTTAAAGACAGGTGAGGAAATCAGTTGTTGTTCCTGCTCCTGTTTGCTGGATATGTGTGTGGATGTGGAATGAGATCAAGATCAAGTTCTGCTGTGGTGCCTCTCACAATCAAAAAGCGTGATCGTGTTCACTGTATGTCTCACAAACAAACAATGGTTACTTAGGCGAAGCAAGAGAAGGTTGCCAGGATCTGTCGCACCCAGCACAAGTCAGTGGCTTGTTAGAGGATGATCTTTTTGTAAAGGACCCATATTGTCATTTGAATGCACTGCATATTATGGAGACATACACTTCAATATACTCAAGACATTTTAAAAAATCAACACGCACTACAAAACTGTACAATACCAACCCATGAGTCATGAAGGTGCATAGTATTATAGAATTTGTCACATGGAGGACTATAATACCATAGGATGAATCATATTGCTATAGTTACAATGCTACAATGCAGTGATGTAAAATCTGGTCCCATTCTATTATCCTGAAGCTTCTACTGACTCTCACTCCCTATCGCCTACTTCTACAGCCTAATCACTTCCTTAAGCATATTCGTAAAATGACATTGAGAAACATGTCGCAGGGTGCGTATTGACACTTATAAACATTAGATAAAAGTACACACTAGCACATTCCAATGCTGAAACTTAAAAGGTTTAGATGACCTTTGTAAAGTACTCAAGTGTTACGCTCTCTTTCTCAGCTATGTTCCATGCTTATAAGGAAATCTTTAAATTCCTGCAACACACTGCTAAACCTTTATTGTTTCCTATAAATGCAAAGCATTGGTGAAACCTAGATACATTTTTGGTCAATTTTCTATTCATTAAGATGATGGATATTGGTGTTATTGGAAGTTTCCAGTGTCAGCACTAAGCAATTTCAAGGTCAGGCATTGCTGACACTATTTCAAAAGTAATTCAATGGTTGTGAAGCATTTTTGAACACTGTGAGGACATGAAAGGCACTATATAAATGGATTTTTTTTTCTTAAATTGGCATTCAGGATGACTGAGGTGAAAAATGGAAAAACTGTCATTTTCTACTGCATCAAATTGCTCCACTTCGAGGCAACTTGGCCTATCTCCTCTGATTTCACTACCCTCCTGTCCTCCCTTAACTTCTCTTGTCTTATCTAAATTCACGACCACTCCCCTCAATCTTACCATCTCACTGGCCTCTCTACTCCCCGGTCTCAATCACCAACTTGGCCATCTTCTACCACTTTCTTGTATTTCTCGGCACCCTACCCCCTTCCAGCCTTTGCCCTCTCAAATCCAAGCTAGTAAAGTTGAGCATGTTTGGTCACCAAACAATTATCATGTCTGTCTTTTGTTTCATAATTAAAATTAATTCATTTTAGGTCCTTGACAGATGTCTGTTTAAGGTGATTGACATCTAAAAAGTGAACCCTTCACAGTTACATGCATCATCTAGATTGACCAACTATTGGGAAAAAGAGATTTAAGAACTAAATCAATAAAAGTTTTTTTGAACACCCGAAAGAGATAAAAGGCGGATGGACCTAAAGCCTGAGCCGTAGTTATCTGAATCACCTCATTTTGGGCAGGTAAGAAAATGAGAGTTGGAGACTATGTAAATTAACAAGGCCCCCACCTGTTACTGGCAGGACCTCCAGTCTGTTAAAACAAGGGCCACCTAAAAATTTGAACGGATTGGCAAGTCAGTTGTTTAATTCCACTCATGATTTTGTTCCCACTATCATGCTGCTTTTAAGCTCAAGCTTGGACTGATTAATGAGATGGTTCAAGCAAGCCAATTATCTGATAATCCTGGAACGTGGACAATAAATTCCCAATACCCACATAGCCAGCTGACAAGCAGCGGCAGAGAATGTGCAGGCAAGAATTTTCCCTCCGATTTACCTTCCAGCACTGGAAACCCATAACCTCTTTTCTTTAGCTGTCTCCATTTGAGTCAGTTCCATTGAAAATATGTAATTGAAATGATCAAATGGTCAGCTTGTGTCCGTTCAAACTCTGTGGCTTTCGAAGTTAAAAAGCTGTCCCTCACAAACACTGCAGAAGTCTCAAACTAAAGTTTATGTTGTTTGCTACTTGTGGATTGCTAATGAATAGTTCTTTGTTCAATGATTCTGAACAAGCCACGCTCCTAGTATTAAATCACGATATTGACAGATATGTGGTTACTGCAATACGCCAGCACCTGTTCTTTTTAACAAAAGTAAGCATTATAATGCATTACCTTAATCTTCAATTGTTAAAAATAATGTTGTCTTATTGGTTTTGATAATGATCCAGATTGCTCAGCACAAGCATTTAAACCTCTGCCCTGCTTCCACTATATTTGTACAATAATTTAAGTTCTGCTAACATCAAAGTAATCATGAGTGCCTGGAGCCAGGAAATGAGGTATTAGTCATATAGGATTAAATTAGGCTTTAGATTCACTTTTAAATCCTTGTACTTGTTGCCTCATATCTATACCCAAGAGCTTTTGGGTGCACAGCTCTACCTAATTATTTTTTTAAAACATCAGGTTTAATCAATCGGTCCCTGCACAGTGGATAAGCCATAGAAATACCATCCTACAAGATGCAAATTAGACACTGCAGATTGGAAATGGGAGAGAGAGGGGATAGCCATGTTTTCTAGTGTACAGTCAATTCTGTTAAATTGCAGCCCTTGAATGAAAATGGGTATAATTAAGACCCTCTGAGTCTTGGGCAATTTTGATTTAGGTGCATTATGTCTTTTGTTTAGCAGGACACAGGATTCAGCAAATTAAAATTCAAAATCCAATGCTGATTTGCAATGCTAAAGAAGAAAAGGTACAAAGAATTGGTATTGGTTTTAAAATTTTAGCTCAAAAATAACGATCGAAAGAAGAAACGAACATTTAGCCCATTAATGAAAAGTGTGAGAGTGAAAGAGATAGATGCATGTGATCGAGAAGGGATTGAGGGCAGGGAAATTATCAACTCGGGTGGCACAGTGGCGCAGTGGTTAGCACTGCAGCCTCACAGCTCCAGGGACCCGGGTTCAATTCTGGGTACTGCCTGTGCGGAGTTTGCAAGTTCTCCCTGTGACTGCGTGAGTTTGCGCCGGGTGCTCCGGTTTCCTCCCACAGCCAAAGACTTGCAGGTTGGTAGGTAAATTGGCCATTGTAAATTGCCCCTAGTGCAGGTAGATGGTAGGGAATATGGGATTACTGCAGGGTTAGAATAAATGGCTGGTTGTTGGTCGGCATAGTCTCAGTGGGCCGAAGGGCCTGTTTCAGTGCTGTATCTTTTAAAAAAAACATTTATTCTCCTGAGGAAAATTTCAAAATTATGGTTAAATATAAGGTCTCCCAGCCACCAGCCTTGTTTAATCCTGGCAATTTTACCTCCAGCTTACAACTTGCTGTACAAGACATCCACCACAAGCACATTGCTTTGAAGTAGCTTCGGTACACTCAGAAATTGTTTCCTAAAAGGAATGAGGTGACAAAAGAAGCAGCTGAGAGGCCGACAGACCAAAATATCATATCAACAGAGAATTAATCCAGAATGAGAGCATCCAAAGGAGTGCACATCTCCCTCAGGATATAATTTGTGATATTGGATATGTACCAATTGCTGTAATTGAAATGAAGGTTAGGTTATATAGTTCAGTAGTTATGTTTCTATGGCTGAATTAAGATTGTGAGAGTGAAAGAGATGGAAGAGAGTGATGGAGAGTGAAAGTCAGGCCCCTCCTGGGTTTATATTGTGCTTGTCCCACCAAATAACTCAACAGTGGCATTAGCTAAAACCTGTGAATATGCCCCTTATCTGCCCTATTGACTTCTTTTTGACACTTGACTGATAATTCATAGGAGTAAATTGCCATCCAATCTTTCTGTAATACAATTTATTTGAGTACTCGTGTTACACTATCAGAAGAAGAAACGAACATTTAGCCCATTAAGCAAAGCGTGAGAGTGAAAGAGATAGATGCGTGTAATCGAGAAGAGGTTGGGGACAGGGAAATTATCAACCCATTTATTCTCCTGTTACCAATTAAACATTCATTCGAAAGCAAGAGTCTTTTTAAATAATACCTTTACTGTTTCTCTTCATATAAAAACTGCTTGGCTGTCCTACCCCTTCAGCAAAAATTGGGTATACTGTCAGTTGGTACTGTATAGATGGAGAAAAGTGGTCTGTAAAAAGAAAAATAGAGCAATGTTAAACTTGAAGCAGTATTGTTTCAATGAAAAATAGATATCATCACACTTAACTTATATGACACATATACAATTAGATATTTTTCCCTAATTGATAACCTTGATTTAAAAAAAGCTGCATGTTTTACTGTTGCAAAAGATTTAAAAATGTTTGTGTTTGAAGGTATTTCTGAGCATAACTATCCTCTTTGCTCTGGCTATGGAGACCTTAACATTATTCAATAGCATCTAAATCTATGAAAACTATGAAAAAGAGGGAGAAGCCTCCCAGCCAATAACAAGTATAGGGACAAGCAAAAGGTTCTAATTGGGACTGACACCAGTGCATCATGGGGGAAAAGTGTTTCCCTGAAACTATCTCCCCATAATTCTGAACTCCCCCACTCTACCATCAAAAACATATGATACATTGAAGCATTCAGTGACAATGTTGATTCTGTGAGAAAAAGGTCTCCCCATTATTAAGAGGTAGTCTCAGAATGGAACCTTTTCACTTCAGAAGATTGAGAGGAGACGGGATGAGCTTTTTTTAAATTGCTAATGACAAAAATATTTAACCTGTACTGCAAACACAGAACTAAAGGATGCAAACATAAAATTTACTACTCTCAAGCACAAAATCAAATTAGAAGAGTTTTCTTCCCTGACAGTCATAGGCATGTGAAATAGACACCCAGTAAAAGTAGTTAGGAAAAAATAGCAGGATCAATATTCAGTTGGGAATGGGATTGAGGGATAAACAAAAAGGTTCAGATCGATATGATAGGATACTGTGTAGAATATGCTGGGATGACAGTGTCACAAAAACGTGCTATGTCGAATGATGATTTTTAATCCACCGCTGGAAACCTGAATTGAATTTTTAAAAAAAAGATAAAAGGAGACTTGATGCTGGAAGCTAAAGATGGCCACTCTAAGTTGCATCACTGTACTTTCCACATTCTAATGCACTGAGATGGAGATGGCATGTCTGCACAGACCCATCAAGGACAATGACCTGGGGAATCTGAGTGAATCACCTATCCTGCTCCCATTAGCAAGGCATCAAGGCCATTACCTGAATATTCAACTGGTAAAGATGAAACACTCAAACTTTATCACTTGAACAATGAGACCCTAGCTGTGAGAAGGGAATTCCTAGACATGGACTGATTAAGTTGCAAGAGGGAATACACATTAGTATTCATCATTCTTGAATCACTGGATAATGGCCACATGTCAGGCCCATCTTCGTGTGCTTAAACTGGTGTATTCTCTGCAGTAGAGAGATAGGCAGCTAGATGTTGGAGAGAAGACCCAAGTGGGGTCCCTCCTTTCTTTCTCCCTCTTCACCTTGCATGCTTTGAATCCTGCCTGTTGACCGTGACAACCCAGGGATACCCCTGATGCAGACAGAGACTCCTTGAAGGAAATCAGCCGCATTACTGCCTCCAGGAGAACTACCGAATCAGCGTCCACATCTTCAAATCGGAAGCCTCAGGACCACCAAATTCCAACCTGAAGCCAGCCGAGGCACCAACCTCCACAGACTGTATACCCCTTTTATTTCTCTGGACTCTTATTTGACCAACCTATCCTTCCCGACTCTGTAACATATCAGTTGTGTGTGTGTGTGTGAGTGTGTGTGAGGGAGAGAGGGGGGAAGAGAGCGAGAGAAAATCAAAGCGTATTTTATCATTTTATTTAGCTCGATTTAAGTACAATAAAGCTAACCTCTTTCTTTGTTAAACTCAAGAAAACCTGTCCAATTGGTTCTTTCTTTGATCATGGCACGTAAACAGTTAAACACTCACTGAATTGGCAAGTATATTCACTTCAGAAAGAAATAAATCTGTTGCAGTCAAACAAGGAGAGGGAAAAGAGGGGGGCCCTTCAACCCCTCCTCATCTGATCGTAAAAATAGATTGTCATCCAAAGAGCCCAGCCACTCAAAAATTTGGATCATAAGATAGATCCAATTTGCATCCTCAGAATGTCCTAAGTTATCCACAGTCAATTACTTAGCTTTCTTTGAAGTGGAACAACTATGGCTAATATGGCAGCCAAATTCCACACAGCAAACTCCCACAAAGATAAAAATGGAATAAATAGCCAGCTAATTTATTTCAGTTGTGTTGGTTATGGGTTAAATACTGAAGAACTCCCTGCTGTTCTTCAAACAGTGCCATAAAATGTCTTTGGTAGTACGTCAAACCGATTGATAATGAATCGGCAACTCGTTTTACACCCTGCCTAATTTTCTTTTCTATTGACTTAATTTTGCATCACTGTCGAAAACCAATTTCATTCCCTTTACGTCCACCTGCTCTTGCAAATGGGTCCTTAATTTAACATTTCTGTTGAAAGATGGTACCTTCAACAGTGAAGTACCGCCTCAGGACTGCATCATACCATCAACCAATTACACAAATAGCAATTTAATTGTAAACTTAGTCAAACACACCAGTGAGCTGTGCATTGCACATCCAATGTCAGAGCTGCACAGATGTTTCAGCCTAGATTATATACTTAGGTCCTGGAATGGAACCTGATCCTACAAACTTCTGATTCAGAGACAAGTGTTATCAACTGAACCAAACTGACATAGTTAGATAGTTTATGTTCAAGTGTTGCTGGATGTTGTTTTGATGGAGCCAGGGAAATATCTTGTGAATTTTCATCATAAACTTCGAATGATTGGAGTCCATGATAATGTAAATTGTGCATGGTAAATGGAAGAATGGGGCCTGATCAATGACACCAGCCACAACAACTTGCATTTATACAGTGCCTTTAACATGGAAAAGCATCCCATGGTCCTTTATAGAAGCTTAGCAGACCAAAACTGACCAATCAGAAGAAGATGATATTAGAAGGGTTACTATAAACTTGGCCAAACAGGCAGACTTTAAGGAAATTGTGAAAGGAGGATATGGCAGTAGAGAGGTGGAGATGTTCCGAGAGAAAATTCCAGAGTATGGGGCCTAGGCAGGTAAACACACAACTGCTCATTCTGGATCAAATGAAATAGGGGTAGCACAAGAAGCTAGAGTTGGAAGAAAACAGAGTTTGTGGAGGGTTGTTAGGCTGGAGGAGTTTACAGAGATATGGTGGGACGAGGCCATGAAAAGATTTGAACATGAGGACCAGAAGTTTAAATTGGAGGCATTGAGGAACTAGCAGCCAATGTAGTTCAGCAAGCACTCATGCTAGATTAGTGAGACACTGCAAGTTAGGAATTGGGCAGCAGAGTTATGGATCAGCTGAAGTTTATGGAGGGTGGAGAATTGGCAGCCAGGACAGCAATGGAATATGGAGATGACAAAGGCATGGTTGAGAGTTTTGGCAGCTGATGGGCTGAGTTTGAGGCAGAGATGGACAATGTTATGGAGGGAGTTGTAGGCAGAGTTTATGATGAAGAGGATACGGAGTCAGAAACTCAGCTCAGAGCCAAATAGGATGTGCAGGTTGTAGACAGTCGGTTTTGTCCTGACACAGTGACCAAGGAGGGGGTGAAATCAGTGGCAAGGGTACAGAGTTTGTGGTGAAGGCTGAAAATGATGGCTTCCATCTTTCCAATGTTTAATTGAAGGAAATTGCAGCTCATTGCAGGAAAAGAAGGTTGGAGATGAGGCAGTAGTTTGCAAGGACAAAGTTTTTTTGATGAGGGTGGTGATGACGGTAGTTTAGAAAGGGAGGGGACAGTACTTGAGGAGAGATAACCATTTATAATGTCAGCTGGTCAGGAACGGAAGACGGGTGATCAGCAAGTTAGTGGGAATGGGGTCAAGAGAGTGGGTCTCGTGAATAAGATGATCTCGGAAAAGGCATTAGAGGAAGGTAAGAGAGAAACTAGTGGGTTCAGAGCCAGGGAGATCCTTGGGGTGAGTTTTCCTTTGGTTTTCAAGGAAAAGGGTGAGAAGCAGCAGAGGCTGCTCTCAAATTGGATGCTCTCAATTTTAGTGGCTTTAGATCATAAGTAAAACAATGGAATAGGAACATGCCAAATATGAGAGTGGGTAACTCATTTCACTCTGTCTTTCAGCTTTCCCTTTTCTTTCATATGTCATTCAAATTCGGTGTGTCTCTTCCTCTTTCCTCCCTGTTTGTTGCTTTACTTTAAACAAAATGATAGTACCAAGGCTGAGGCTCTGCTTTCATGCAGGTCATGTATTATCAAGCAATTCATAGCTTTTGTAACAAAGAAGCTTAACTGTGGAACTGAGTTGGTCTTAAGATGTTTTGGTTCCTATGATAAATGAACCTGACTCATGGTAGGAATGAAAGTGAAGCATGTAATAAAAGTCTGTCTAGAAAGACAAAATCTTCTGTTATCACAGCATAGGAACCTCAGCCATTTCCAAACATCAATCTGTAGCCTGCAGCATGCAAGATTTCTTCCATATGAGAGCTCTAAATCTGTTTGTACTGTTATTTTGTGAACAAATTAGATCCCCACATTACGTAATACAAAAGCTCCCCGAGTACAGGATTATTATCTTCCGCCTATAAATGGCCTAATTTGTAAGGTTCAGTGTCAGCCAAGGTCATATGCACACTGGGAAGTTGCATACACTTACACTCATGTTGGTACTTTCAGCTGACTTCTAATCGCTCATGTAATGAAGGGTAATCTTCGGTGTCAAACAAGAAAAAATAATTACCGGTCAGCCACCTTACTGTTGTTTGCAGCAGAACAACTGGGTTGATTATTTCTCCAGAAATTTTTATGTGAACATTTACATTCTTAGCATGCATCATCCCTACTCTGGATTTAATTTCTCATATTCTTACTATATATGCTAATCTGAACTCCTGGGGGGGAGTTTTATCTTGACGACGGGGGTCTCTACATCTGGAGAAACCGATGCTGAGATCCCCGCGTCGCATCTTCTTCGGAAGGCCCGCTGAATTTAGTGCTAATCAGGCACTTAATTGGACAGCAGTAGGCCTTCCACAGGATCGAGGACCCTGTTGCCGGAAACCTTGCCCTATCAGAGCTGCTGGCCATCAGAGGCCAGCAGCAGTACTGCTACTGCAGGGGCGATGGCTGCTGCTGCAGACGCACCTATCGGAGATTGAGGAACGCCACTGGATCCAGGCCTCAGATAGGTCAGGGCGGGAGGGCTCTCACAGGATGAGGCCCGCAGGCACTAAGTGCCATTTAATGAGTGACCACCACCCCCCTCCCCCCACTAGGAACACATGAACTTCAAGAGGGATGTCTCCTACATCAAACAAGGTTTAAGAAGAATACTGGGCCCCAATGAAAAGCAAGACCTACTTACAAACAAAGACTTTACAGCGAGCTCAAAGAACAGTAACCAAAACCATCTTCAGATATTGCCTCAAACTTTTCCACTTTATTTCTTCTGCTCTTTTCTGTCTCTATCTGCATGTGTGTATCGCGTATGCATGCTAGCGTGGGCACATTGCATATCTGTAGGCGTTAACTGAATTAGAGTTTAAGTTTAATAAAGTTCAACCTTTCTTCCTGAAACCTAAGAAAACCCGTTATGGCTAGTTTCTTTGTTTTATAATTGGAAGTTAGTGAACAGGGATTCACTAAGGGGAAGCTAAAAAAAAAAGTGTGTTTAAAATTAAACTCTGTTACGGTAAGACCAGGTGAAGGCTGAGAGGAAACCCGCGACCCCTTTCTCACCTGGTTGTAACAATAGTGTGGGATTCAACTATGGTAATGCCATTGAACATCAAGGAGAGATGGTTAGATTCTCTCTTGTTTGAGATGGTTATTGCCTGGCACTTGTGTGGCACAAATGTTTCTTGCCAATCATCAGCCCAAGACTGGATGTTGTCCAGGTCCTGCTGCATATGGACATCGACTTCTTCAGTATCTGAGGAGTCGTGAATGGTGCTGAACATTGTGCAATCAGCGAACATCCCCACTTCTGACCTTATGATGGAAGGAAGGTCATGCTCTCCTGCCGTAGGGGAAGAACATAAAATATCACTTCCCCCACCCCCCACCACACCCCTGTTTTTTCTGGCTTTAAGTGATATTTTGAGTTCAGCTCATTACCATCTTGATGCTTTCTTGGACACTTATTTTTGGGGTCAATTTTTGTATTGACCAATATGAGGACTATTACTGCTGGTTAATAATCGATGTTTCCACTTCTAGAACTTTGGCTATCACTAAGCACTCACAAGTCAAGCACAACACACTCCAGATGCAGAGTAAAGCTCTCTACACTGTGCCATTATTGTAGCAAAAAGGAAACAGTCCAGGAAATTTCACACGGAATTTATGTTTTAAATGATATATTTCACATAGGACAGCTACCTTCACTATAATAACTTTTAAATATAACAAGTAAAAAATCTAATAAAAATACAATTTCTTCAAGTAACGTCAAATAAATTTGAGTGAAAGGGGTAGTGGTAGACTTCAAGAGGACATAGACAGGCGGAATGGGCAGACATGAGGCAGATGAAATTTAAAGCAGAGAAGTGTGAAGTGATACATTTTGGTAGGAAGAACGAGGAAAGGCAATAGAAAATAAAGGATACAATGCTGAAGGAGTTGCAGGAGCAGAGGAACCTAGAGGTATATGTACACAAATCATTGAAGTCGCCAGGGCAGTTTGAGAAAGCGGTTAATAAAGCATACCAGATTCTGGGCTTCATACACAGTGGCACAGAGTACAAAAGCAAGGAAGTTATGGTGACCCTTAACAAAACACTGATTTGACCTCAACTGGAGTCTTGTGTCCAATTCTGGGCACCACACTTCAGGAAGGATGTGATGGCATTAGAAAGGCTGCAGAAAAGATTTGTAAGAATGGTTCCAGGGATGAAGGACTTCAGTTACAAGGATAGATTAGAGAAGTTGGGGTTGTTCTTGGAGAAGAGAAGGTTGAGATGAGATTTGATCGAGGTTTTCAAAATCATGACGGGTCTGGCCAGAGTACAGAGGGAGAAACTGTTCCCATTAGCAGAGTAGTCGAGAATCAGAGAACACTGATGTAAGGTGTATGGCAAAAGGACCAAAGGCGACATTAGGAAAAACTTTCTTCACACGGCATATGGTTAGGATCTGGAATGCACTGCCTGAGAGTGTGGTGGAGGCAGATTCAATTGTAGCTTTCAAAAGGGAATTGGATAACTATCAAAAAAGAAAAAAATTACAGGGCTAAGGGGAAACAGCAGGGAGTGGGACTAACTGGCTTAGACAGGACAGGCTGAATGGCCTCCTTCTGTGCTGTAACCATTCTATGATTCTATAAATTTGATTAATATATTATGCTAGGAATGCTGGGGCAGGAGTCACGACATTTTCGAATATCAATAAATATGCTTAACATCACAATACAAGTTCAATTCAAACTCCTCCCCACCTCATCGCTATTGATAGCCTTGGATTTTAGTGCACTCGACGCATTCTGGGGATGAAGGGTTTACCTTATGAAAAAAATTTGAACAGGTTGGGCCTATACCAATTGGAGTTTAGAAGAACAAGAGGTGATCTTATTGAAACATAGATGATCCTGAGGGGACTTGATGGAGGATGTTTCCTCTTGTGGGGGAGCCTAGAACTAGAGGACACAGTTTAAGAATAAAAGAGGTCTCCCTTTTAAGATGGAGAGGAGGAGAATTTTTTTCTCTGAGGGCCCTTAGTCTTTGGAATTCTCTTCCCCAGAAAGCAGGGGGGCTGGGTCATTGAATTTATTCAAGGCTGAGTTAGATAGATTTTTGATAAGACAACGGAGTCAAGGGTTATGGGGGGGGGTAGATAGGAAAGTGGAGTTGAGACCATAACCAGATCAGCCATGATCTCACTGAATGGCGGAGCAGGCTTGAAGGGCCAAATGGCCTACTCCTGCTCCAAAGTCCTATGTTCCTAACAACTTACATTTATACAGCACCTTTAACTTGGTAAGATGCCCAAACGTGTTTCACAGGAACATTATCAAATAAAAATTTGACACCAAGCCACATAAGGAGATATTAGGACAAATAACCAAAGTTTCGTCGAAGAGGTAGGTTTTAAGGAGCATCTTAAGAGGAGTACAGAGAGGAAGAGAGGCAGAGACATTTAGGGAGGGAATTCCAGAGATTAGGACATAGGTAGCTGAAAGCACGGCTGCCAATGATGAAAGAAAAACAGAAAATACTGGAAACACACAGCGTGGGCCAGATTTTCAAATCAGGGTCCTGACCCCGTGCCTCAGCTGTGTCACTCACATAATGCTACTTTTACCTTTAAATGCCATGATTGGGCAGGAGGCAAGCTTGGCGCCCAATTAATGGCACCACGCAGCTCCATGAGACAGGAGCTGCCACGACCTTGCTGAAGAGAGCAGGCGGCACCTTACAGGGCGAGCTGCATCAACGAGGATGAAAGAGACCATGCAGGGAAAATGTAGGTCCGGTGCAAGAAGTTTCATTAAAAAAGGTCCATTAAAAATGTTTTAAGACAAAGACAAATAAACTTTATTGCGGCGAACCTGACAGCTGTGCATTAAAGTGCACCAAACTGCTCGGGTTCGCTGAAACAAAGTTTAAAACTTCCATTCTGCACTGGACAGGACCCTAAATAAGCTCTTTAATTGGCATCAAGTGGATTTCCCATTCCCTCCCCCTGCTGGCCCTTTGAAAATTACAAACAGCCCTGGAGGAATCGGGATCCCGAGACGACCTCTGGGACGGCAATTTTGAAATCGCACCCGCACCAGAGTCCCGACCCTGTGGCCCTTTGAAAATCCGGTCCCATTTGTCAGCATTTGTGGAGAGAATAGCTGTGTGTCTAGCCAAGCTGTTCCAGTATGACTATAATATTAGCAACCATTCAACAAAGTAAAAAATTGTCCAGATATGTCATTCACAAAAAGCGGAACAAATCCAATCTGGTTAATTACCGTCTCAGTCAACACTCAATCAGCAGCAAAGTGATTTAAGGTGTCGTCAACAGTGCTATCAAGCAGCACTTACTGACCAAACTGTCTCCCACCTCTACTCAGATGTAGCCCCCATCATTACTCCTTCAAATAAGAACGGGCTCATATTCGAGTATCCGTGAAAAACAATATCAAGCATTAGCATTCTTTGTTTTCATTAGTAATAAACACATATGACATAATAGTTATCCGAGTGGACAGATGCAATCCTAAGATCCTTTGTTTCCATGACAGCCTCTTTAGAGCCCTCTCCCAAATTCCAAAGTTACAAATGCAAGGACCTGACAGATCTTTTGTCTCCTAAATCAAGACCATCCACTCAACTGCCTCCACTGCTTCTTCCCACTCCTTGGGCTGGATTTTGTAGTTCCACTGCTAGGAACAGTGGTGGGCATGGAACATGGCGGCTGGGAGCCACGCCGCTGTGATTACGTGGCAGGCGGCCACTTATGACGGCGGCCGCTCCCCAATCATGGGGTGGGGGTGGCATTGGCGATGCTGTTCATGGCGACACCAGATGCAGGAGCTGGAGCCATTTTTAAAAGGCTGCCAGCCCAGCACACAGTACAACATAATGCAGAGTTTAGTTTTACACTAAATCATGCAGAGTTGCCCCCTTCCCCCCACAGCATGGATGGGAAAGTGAAGGCGTGTGAGTGCCGCACGACGAGCTCAAGATTAGGAACTAAAGGTAAGATCGTTGCGGATTACATTTAAATGATTGCAAAGAGGTATTTACCATAGGGAAAGCAGGGTCCGTCACAGAGCAACGGAGGTACTGCCACGGAGCCTCGCCACCGCCGGGAAGATCGGAACGGTCAATCCCGGCATTGGGTTCCGTGGCGGCCGCTGCCGCACTGAATCTCTGGCCCTCCATGCACCCCGAAACCCGATGTCCGGCTGAGAACAAAATCCAGCCCCTTGTGTTATTTTTATTATATAAATAAAGCTATTGTTTCCATCCTATTCCTTCCAGGATACAGAGGTGCATTTTATAAAATGCCCTCTTTACCTCTTGGTAAAACTTCATTTAACTAGACTTTGAAGACAATACTTCCTCTGTAAAGAAGCCTAAAAACAAAAAGTACATATTTTTCAGGGTTCCTAATGGTTCATTTAATAAAAGATGTTCAGTTTGTTTGCTTTTCTCTTAAATTAAATCCAAATGGAAAGAATTTGCTTTCAGAAAGGTATGTCTTAAGTTCCAGAAATTCCACACAATTTCTTATATTCTTCCAATAAACCTTTTTGTTTTCTGCACTTTTTAAAATGTCAGATATTGTTATTAAGTAGCTCGGTAACTTCAACAGTCCTCTCAGGACACAAAATCATGAAGTAAAACTGCACAAATTCAGATATATGGTACCCAATGCTAGGCCTAATAGTCTTTCAAACAGAGTAAAATAGTAAGTTACATTTGGAACCATTCTATTAATGCTAACAATGCAAACAAAGCATTAGCAAAAACATTTTGTATTTATAAAGCACCTTTAATATAGAAAATTATTCAAGGTGCTTCACGGGTGCATAATCAGACAAAATCTGACACTGAACACTTTCCACTTTTCAATACCACTTGGAGGAGAATCCTCCACCCCCGCCACCCCCCCCCCCCCCCCCACCCCGCCTACTCAAACTGCATTTTTGGCAATCTTAAAAGAATAATTTGCAGGATTTTTTTAAATTACAAAACTAAACCTACCATAAACGCACACTGTTGTGAGGTTTGCAGAAGCCCTCATCCACTTCACCCTTTTCTCATCGTTATTTGACAGGCTTTTCCATTCTATCACAAAAGACGTCGGTTGGTAATTCAGAGGTAACACGCTCCAAGAAACAATTGCATAACTGCTGTTTATCATGGAGGCATGAAGCGATCGAAAAATGTTCACTGCTGTGATCAAATATTTTTTAAAGTTATAAATGGTAAGGACAGTGAATACAAAGTTATTATTCAATCATTGAAGTTATTAATTGTACAATGAAATCCATTCGTTACGTCAAAGAAATCTAACTATTCTTGTGCTATTTAAGAAACACTATAATCACAAAATGGACTATAGTACATTGAACCAACCTTTGTTGCTGTCCTTTGACAGCATTAGCTTAAAATTCCTTCTAGAAGAACCAATAGAATTGAAAGCAATCACTGAGACACTTTTAACTTCATTAGTGAGAAGGAAGCTGTAATTTGTAACATTTCCAATGTGTTCAAGCCAGGTAATGTTTTCTGTTGATTCGTATTTCAATTTAAAACCCTTCACACTACACAAGGCTTCACCTTTTGTCAGAGGCTGTATTGAAAACAAAAAAAAATTCTCATTTTGTTGTCAAACAGAATTCAAATTCATTTCCTATTCATACAATTTGCAATTACAACAACAATACTTATTTAATTAGCTAGTATTTATAAAACTACCAAGGTGGTTCATTCATGGAAATTAAAGGTTAGGGCAAGCAAATGTTTATTTCACAATGCATGACTGTTTATGCAGCTGTGACAAACTGGTGTTATGACCAGGTGAGAAAGAGGTCTAGGGTTCTCTTTCAGCCTTCACCTGGTCTTCCGTAACAGTGTTTAATTTTAAACACACCGTGTTTTTAGCTCCCCCTTGGTGAATCCTTGTTCACCGCTTTCCAATTATAAGTCAAAGAAACCAGTACAAATGGGCAGTCTTAGGTTTAAAGAAGAAAAGTTGAAATTTATTAAATTTAAACTCTAATTTGGTTAACACCTATGGATATGCGACACGCCCACGTTAGCATGCATATGCGATACACGCATGCAAATAGAGACAGAAAAGAGAAGAAAAATAAAGTGGAAAAGTTTGAGGCAATATCTAAAGAGTTGCTGTTACGGTTCTTCGAGCTCACTGTAAAGTCCTTGATTGTAGGTAGATCTTGCTTTTCATTGGGGCCCAGTATTCTTCTTAAACCTTGTTCGCTGTAGCGGACTTCCCTCTCTTGGGGTTCATGTGTCTTCAGTGGATGCAGAAGCTTGTGAGAAAGAGATGGGAGCAGGCAGACAGGAGAAGCTTAGGCGAGCCAACCAGGAGAGATCTTCTCAGTACAGGAGCATTCTGCTTTCTGCCCAAACTGTTTGTCATGTGACTAGCTGGTTTGACCATGTCCGTTTGTGTATTCAGCCATTTTAGCAGTCAACCTGACATGAGAACTCCCCCACCTTCAACGTCTGATGATCAAAAGTCCATTGTGGGTTGAATGTGTCAGGGAATGGCTGCTTTGTCATTCCAAACACAGTCTGTTTATATGCAAAGGTCTTTCCAGCCACGGCTGATCTGTTTAACAAGTCCTTTCTTCACTCCAGAAACAGTTTAAAATCAATGTTCATGACAAAATTCATGTGCCGCATTCTTGGCAGGTGGGGGCCTAGGATAACACCTCCACACCCAGCGGAATGAAATACAATTTGAGAACAGCACAATTCATTAAAAGGGTCGAGAGAAAAATAGAAGATACAGAAAAAAACATGCATTTCTCTCATTCATTCACAAATCCTGAAACCTATTAAAATCACCCCTCTTTGGCATCCTAATAAACATGTCATTCTTCTTTGGGGAAGTTTCTCTCCTGTTTGCCCATTTCCATGGCTGCCTAGGGTCTTTTTTCCTGTTGAGGTCATTTTTTTTCCAGGAGCGTCAGCAGTGGGTGGGGCTATCCTGAACTCTCTTTCAGTGCTTTGCTGAGTTATACAAAGGCTTTTGACTTTAGGGGGATGGGTGGTTTTCTTTTTTCTGACTATGGGGGAGGATTCTTTGCTAATCTCCCCTTTCTCACAGAGGACACTCCTGCCTGCAGGTATTTGTGCAGACTTTACTGCACTCTCCTGTGGCACTTAGACTAGGTTAGGAATCACCCTCATGGTTTCTCTGCCCCTTAGAGGTCTTTCCTTGTCTCTGCAGGTTCCTGTAAATGCTGTTAGTAACTCTGGTGGGGTGCTTCTAGTGTCTGCATTTACGTAGGAGGATGTGGGGACTAATTTTTCAAATTTTTCGGGGTTGGCTGACAGGACAGTAGGGGTTTTCATCCGGTATTCCTCCCGGACTTCCTTTAACCTGCCCTCCTGGTCATTTTTCCCCTTCTCTTTCTAAACTTTTGTCAGCCTTGTACCTGCCTGTCCCTTTTTGTTCTTGGCAAGGGTCCCATACTGTTCACCAGCCCTCTGCTGGAGGGTCTTCCTAACACCAGTACAGGACTTAAGGGGTGCAGGTTTCACTGCAGGTTGGGTGTTCCCCTCAGCCTGGCACATGTGCCAACTCCTGTAGTACTCCACCACATCCTTGGGGAGTTTTGGCCAGTCAAACTGCTGTCTTATGTGGGCTTTGGTCTTTTATAACAGCATGTACAGCCACTGTACTCTCATGGGCCCTTCTTAATATTTCTCTCTGGTACCATTGCGGTACCACTAACCGGTGAACTACTGTCCACTCCTTGCTTTCAGGTCTGTGAGGAGAACTCCATTTCACCATCAGTACCCCATTCTTTAACTAGCAGCAATCCTCTGCTTGACTTTCAGATTGCGCAGCCTGTACTAACTCTCGCAATAGTCGGCTCGCTGAGCCTCAGCTGGGGAAAATCCATTTAATTCATTCCCTGGGTCTCCTAACTTTCCAAAGGAAGTTTCAGACAGGCAGACCTCATGGTCATCTGCCTGCAGTGCCAATGCAGTCTCCTCTGGGGGAGCTGGTTTGATCATGGCCTGATCCACTGCACTTTCAGGGAAACTGCAGGGCAACGTCTCCTGCCACTGCCCTGTCTCTCTGACCTCTTGCGGTCTTGCTTTCACTTCTGGGGGGGCTACCACCTTCACCCTCGCCAGATCATTACCGAGGAGCAGGACAACCCCATCCATAGGCAAACTAGGGACAATCCCTACGGTCACTGGTCCCGAAACTAGGTTGCACTCCAGGTGCACCCGGTGTACAGGTACAGGCATACACTGCCCTCCAATACCATTCACCATTTTGGTGTTCACTGCACTCTCTGGGGGAAAGGTCAGGCCTTTTTCCAGTAACAAGGATCTAGTGACCCCTGTGTTGCTGAGAATCACTATGGGCTTGCTTGCCCCACTCCAGGGGCAATGGGTTACTCTCCCTTCAGACACAAAACCCTGGTAACCCTCAGGAATCCTATTAAATTTTCCTGCACTTGCAGCCTTAAGCTTCCTGGGTCTCATTTTTACTGCAGTTAAAGCCACAGCTTGTTCTGCTGTGCTTTCCATCAGGTTTGTTTCTTCACTGAGCGGGTGTGCCCTGATTAACCCTACTGGTTTTCCCTTTCGCTTCCAGCAGTCAGGTCTTAAATGCCCTGCTTTATTACAATGGAAGCATACTGGTCTCTGGGTCTCACTCTTGCTCACAGAACCTTCCTTTTTGGCTAGAGGAGGGTCCCCTGTGTCTCCTGCTTTCCTTTCTCTCCCAGGACTGCTTGGGCTCCTATCACCTTCCCTCCCTTTGTTCCCTTTGGATTTGTGGGGGTGACTAGGAAAGGTTCTCCCATGGGAAACCGACTTATAATTTGAAGGAAATTCATCAGCCAGGGCGGCCGCTTACTGGGCTCTCTGAACTCTCTGCTCCTCTACATGGGTCTTTATGGAGAGTGGAAGAGTGTGTTTAAATTCCTCTAACAGAATTACTTCTCTAAGATTCTCATAGCTGAGCTGTACTTTAAGAGCCCTCAGCCACTGGTCAAAAGCCAGCTGCTTACTTCTTTCAAACTCCAGATAAGTTTGATCAGCTTGCTTCTTGAGGGTTCAAAACTTTTGGCGATAGGCTTCGGGTACTAATTCATATGCCCCGAGGATAGCATTTTTGGTCAGTTCATAATTTGATGAACTCTCATCTGGCAACAGGGAATAAACCTCATGGGCTTTTCCAGTTAGCTTGCTTTGTAGTAAAAGAGGCCAGGCCTCAGCTGGCCATTTTAGCTGCCTTGTCAGTTTCTCAAAAGGACCCAAAAACCTTCTACATCCTCCTCATTGAATTTTGGAATTAGTTGAACTAGTTTTAATAATTTTGTACCCAGCCCTGAATTATGCTCCTCCATATTGGCCATGCTTTCACTGGGGTTACTCAGGCTCCCCCTAGTTAACTCAAGTCGCTTCAACTCTTTCTCTTTGCATTCCTTCCAGAATATTCTTTCTCTCTCCCTCTCCTCCAATTCAAGTTTCCTCTGTTCCAATTGTATCTTTGTTAAGAATACCCTGTCGAAGTCTGCTTTTAACCCAGTTTCTGCTTCTTCAGATTCAAGGGAAAATGGTTGGCCACTAGCCTTAGGAGTTCAGACCGCCTAGCCTTGCCACGTACAGTGATCCCACACTGCTCAGCCATTTTCCTCAACTTCTCCATAGACAGTGCTTTTAATTTATCCCAAGTCACTTCACGCTGGCTTGGAGAGCTACTAGCTTCAGTTGCAGACATGCTAGTATTCAATCTCACACAACCACAAGAAAACATGTATTGAAATTTGCTCTTTTTGGTTGGGAACAATTTGGCTTGCCACTTCCAATTTCTCTCGTTTGTCTCTGGGTAAAAGCCCAGACACTAGCACCCAAATTTCTGTTATGACCAGGTGAGAAAGAGATCTTCTCAGTACAGGAGCATTCTGCTTTCTGCCCAAACTGTTTGTACAAATTCAAAAAACTCAGGTTGCCCAGCAGGTTAGCCATGTGACTAGCTGGTTTGACCAAGTCCATTTGTGTATTCGGCCATCCTAGCAGTCAACCTGGAATGCGAGCTCCCCCACCTTCAACGTCTGGTGATCAAAAGTCCATTGTGGGTTGAATGTGTCAGGGAATGGCTGCTTTGTCCTTCCAAACATTGTCTGTTAATATGCAAATATATTTCCAGCCATGGCTGATCTATTTAACAAGTCCTTTCTTCACTGAAGTAACAGTTTAAAATCAATATTCATGACAAAATTCATGTGCCTCATTCTTGGCAGGTGGGGGCCTAGCATGACACTAGATTGTGTATTTTTCCAAATAAATGCTGTATTTTTCTTATTGTATGTTTTTCATTTGCTAATTATCTATGTTTCTTGCTTTTATTTTATATCTGCGTTGCTCTCTCATGCATCAACTCATAAATGCATATGTGTTGTTTCTGTTGTGTGTGTGCATATATAAAACATTTTTTAAAAATGTGTTTCAACATTTCACTCCAGAATGTGTTAAAACTCCTATGTCAGGCTCTTTTCTACGGCAAAATCTATTTTAAAAGTGTCAACAATTCGATGTGGTACCAGTGGCTACACCAGATTTTGTCAGCTGTATAATGTCATGCAATGGTAATTTACAGCGCCAGAGTTTGAACTGTAAATTTACTTCTTGAAGCATTACAGAATACTACTAGAAAGCGATCACAATTCTTTTCTCAGAGCCAAAACGTACCAAATTTGAAGGGTACATTTTTCAACAACAGTATTTAATCTTATTAAAACATTTGGTTCGGTTATTTTTGAAAACATTATCCCTTTACAGTGTCCAAATCTGAATCTCACTTGCCAAAATGTAATTCTGTCCACCTGCACCTTTACCACATTGCTTTAACCTCATGCTCAACAATGTTGTTGTTGCACTCAACTTAAAGTCCATCTATTATTATTATAGACTAAAATTATACATTGTGGCAAGATAAGGATTTCCCGTAGGCCCAAATATGCCTATCCTTCTCCGCTACATCTTTTCAGACAGAACATTTAAACTACTATGACTGAAAAGTGCAGGACTACGCATGCTCCCTTGACAACATTATTTAGCTAATGTTCAATATAGCTAAAGAAACCAGCTTGTTGTAATGAAGCAACAGCCCTCTAAGAGCTGCTGATCTTAAAATTGCCCCCGCTTTTCCATTCATTGTGATCTGTTTGCGTTGGGAACAAAATGGAAACATTATAATGAGCTAATCTCACTGAATCTGAGAAAGTCAGCTTCCCAATTGCACAAAGGCTCATGGAAATGTATCTATCCCAGCTCCATTTTTGCCAAAATCACTTTATAATCAACCTACTCTGAATATTAATTCAGTCTAATTGCTCAATTCTGTGAAAGAACTATTTAGCTGAATGAAGACTTTTCCCTTTTATATTTTCCTTCTCTAAGCATGACAAATGCACGCAAGATTTCACAAAGATAGACACCAGGAATTTCCTTAAGAGTTCTGATCGTCTGCCGTGACTTCAGCAGAACAGCGGTGGAAACGCAGGATAGATGCTTACATAGGATTTTCTTCCAAAGTTATGGTGGCTGACTGGGAGAACCCCCAAGGAAATTGCCAATAAAAATGAAACTAATAGTTTCTCTTTAATGAAGTACACAGGAAAAAAAATATAAAAAACAAGTAAATTTGTATGCAGAATATTTGCTTTTTTAAAAAAATACTGTACAGTAAACATAACTTACAGGTGAGCTTAAAATCTATTTTAATATATGGAGTCCTGATGGATTTTTTCCATTTTCTTGCTTATTCCTTTCAGTTTCTCTAAGCTAAGAGGTCAGATGTTAGGTTCTGTTCCAAGTCTTCCTCCAAGGCTATACTAAGACAAGAACTAGACAGAGCTCAAAAGTTGCCCAGTGATGACTTTTACCCAGTTTTTCAACCTTCTCTCTCAAGTACTGAAACTCCTGAGGTTTACTTGGTGACTCCCAAGAACAGTGCCTTTGTGATAAGTTACATAGTAAGATGCGATAAGTTGAATTGCTACGCTATCTGGCCATGGCACTACCTGTTAAGGCCTCACCTCACTGCAATACCATGCCCTGATGCAAATACTTTGTTGATCACTGACATTTTCAAAAACTAAACTGACTTACTTTCCATACTAGTGTGACGTGCGTCTCTTTGGCCAATGGATCACTCTCAATAAATCTCCAAAAATCAGGACCTGTTGTTGGAGCTAAAGGAGAAAATATTAAAATAGCACTTACATTTTAATGTGGACAGGAGTGACAAGTAATTCTCAAGATATGGTGATGTCTAACCTGGAGATATATTGGTGTAGAAATAAAGAAAGATGGATATAGAAAACAAAATAAAAATAGAAATGCAGATTAGTCAGCATCTGAAAGAGAAAGATAGATTAACATTTCAGGTATATTATTGTTGCAGTGCTGCAATCTCAGAATGTAATTCAGTCGAACAGACATTATAATCACAAGCAAGAATTCTTAGTAGATTTGTATTTCTCCAGTGTATTAACAGCATGGATCACCAGATACTAGGGTAGTTTCATCAACATTCCACAGGATGGTTATGTCTGAATATGAAGGACAAATTAAAAAAAAAATCTATTTTTGTGCTCGAGGCAAATGGCAGTGCTACAAAATGAAACACTTTTCCATTTTATGGCACTCAGTAGTAACACTATGCACTCCCATGTAAGGTACATTATAGGTTAGGTGCAGAGTAAAGGTTCCCACCCACAGGAGTGGACCACAGCACAAAACGGTTCCATGTTTCAGCAATAACTCACAATTGCATTTAAAGAAGTCCTAGAATGTTTAGCATGAAGAACAGAAAAACAATCATAGTTCATTTTTGTGTTTTTTAAAGTTAGGATTGAGACATACTGACTGAGGAAAATAGCAGGGATTTTAGCCTGCATCTAAGCCCTCTTTGAATTTGAGAAATGCCTGGGTGCAATAAATGTGGACTGACCTCCCCTCACCTTAATAACCAAACAAATGCCAGAGAAGTTTAAAATTAATTAAGAGCAAAACATCAGTCTAGTTACAGACTTCTGGCAAATCTTGTGAAATGACTCACTTTGAGGAACTATTTGAAAAGAAACTGACATCAATAATTGTTACTTTGGCTCTGTACAATGAACCATTTCTAATTAATAGGATGTCAGGTTTGCAGGTCTCTATTTTGTCTCCAAAAATAACAGTAGTCATGTTGCAAATTTGTACTGACTGCTCAAGAACTGAAAATATTCATATTTATAGTTCTCATATCATAAACTTTATTTGACCCTTCAAGAACATGAAAATCTGCACTTGCTCCATCATGGAACATCTGCAGTAATTGTGTCCTTTGACCTTGCAATGATATAGAACAGAAATCAGGATAGACTCCTCCTCATGACTCAGTGAGTAATATGCCAAGTGGTATTGTGGTCAGCAATACAAACCAGTAAAGCCCCAGGCTCTATTGCTGCTCTGTACTGTTAGCTGATCCCAGTCAAGTTAACTGTGGGGTTGAGACAATTAGCCTTAGCTCAGGAGAAGCAAATTAGCCAGGGTTCATGCTACTGTTCACTCTCCAGGGACCGCTATTGGAAAGTGTGCATGAATATTGAGTGAGGCCAAGATAATCTATCTCAGTTGGGCATTTTGTTTGAGCTCACATATGAGGGGTGGTCACTAGCTAAGTTGGCAGAAGCTGTGTAATTGTACCCAAGGATGAATCAGTACCTTCAGCAAAGAATGGGAAAACATAGAGGAAGAAGGAAACAAAACTGGAGCTAATGAAATGTGCAGTAACACTGACCATTACAAATTATACATAAAAGTAAAAAAAAAAGTTGAAAAATAATTTAAGTAAGTTTAATGGTTTTGATGCACTATGTACAACCCGAAGGTGTTCATCAACAATTCACAGAATTATGAGAATTTTAGTAGCTGCTGTCATGATGATTAAACTAAGAGATTACCCTGGATATCTGCAAGATTTGTGCTCATTAAACTGCTCCATTCACTCTGGTATCCAGGCCCTTCAAACCTCGAACATCGTACCCGAACTACGTACGTAGCACAAGGATCAGCTACTTCAGTGATGACTGATGTTTGATTGACAGTGAATAAAGTCTGCAAAGTAAAACAGTAATGCTGATCAGTGTAAAAACAATCTGAGAGGAAATAAATTTCATCTTTTGGCCCCCACATGTGACGAGTGAATAAAAGAGGTGCATAAATGGTTAGGAGATATTGTAATAGAGAGAATAAACATACATTCTTCACATGCAAGAGTTTTAAAAATATAAAACGGTCTCATCAGTTTTTCCCGTATGATAGCTCCATGAGTAAGTTATCTGCCTTAAGTAAATGCTGCTGAGTTCTGGCAGTTCTGAAGTATTTGAGGTTTGATTATGGATCCGTGCTGAATTAGCTGACCTCAGCTGGGGGTACCATGGAGATGCTGGAAGTGATCTCAGTATCCCTGAGGTAAAAATGGAGTGGATGGCACTAGGATGAGAATAGTGGTGGGTAAGAGAAAGGCAAATCTGATTGGATTCCTTCTCCTAATTGCTTTTGAGTGATCCCTGATGGAGAGCGTGTGTCTGTGTATGTGTGTAACATTAGGAGAGGAAAGCATCAGTCTTGATTGTGATGGCACCCATCATAAAATAGCTCTGTTTACACTATTCAGGCTTACAGACGATGAATGACCATTTATTACTGAAGGTGCTGTTGATATCTCTGACATTTCACTCAAAATAACCCAATGATGAGGACATAAAAGAAACAGGTAAGAATCTATTTAAAGTTCTTACAACATTGAATGTTCTAAAGGCAAGCATTTATTTTACAATGTTAACCATTTACTCTCAAAAACAATATATTTTTAAGATTAAAATTAAATTTTGGTTTTTCACTTACTGTGAAATACAGAACACAAGCGTTTTCATATTTTATCAATGCACAATGAGAAGGACAACTTGGAAATATGACATTTCTTCAAATCTAATTATAAGAATATATGGAATATGAAAAATCCATTATCTCATCAAGCCTGTTCTTTCCACAGATTGATCTATTTATATATCATTTGAATGCACTCTATCCAATTCCTTTATTTAATTTTCTAAGCAAGGAACCACAGGTAAAGAAGGGGAGGCAATAACATGTAAAACTCAAGGAGATTGTAAATTCAAACTTACTTCTTCAACTGGAATAGAAAAATCACACAAAAACCATGGACTGTGAAAAAAAAATCACCATTGTATGTACAGTACATTCAAAATAATGAGCTGAATTTAATTATTTTTGGAGTTCAAATGATGAATATAAACTTCTCTACTCAGTTTATACCTTGGTTTCAAACGCCCAACTGCCTCGCGTTTGACCCTCTATTCAAAATACTTCTGCAGCTGTCAATCTGTTCCACCATTTCCTCACATTCCTTATCTACACTAGCCTCACATCCCTTCATAGCCAATGCCCCTCATTAGCCACTGAAAAAGACATCAAGGGGCCTCAATCTTTACACCCTCCCCCCACCCCACCCCACCAACTCACCAGCCACGATCTGCAAATCAAAACACACTGTGATCAACTGGTCTAAAGCACTATTACTGGATCCTTCCACCACCCAGGCACCCCTTACTTTGGCCAACCAAATTCTGTCTCCCTTCTACTGCCTCTGATTTAAATACCCATGTCTTCCAGCTCCTTCTCCTTTGTTTCTCTTTCCTCCCACTCTTGGTAGGATGCATTCTTCACCCCTGAAGGCAACACAAACTTTTTCCTTCTCCACCATCTAGTCACAACCTCCCATCTAAAAGGATAAAAGAGACACACAGAAATTTAAGAGAAGGGAAGCAATCCAAAGTAACAGTAAGAAAAGAAGAGAAAGGAAGAGAGTACCAGATAATAAGAGATACATAATCAGAACTGACAAAGTGGATGAAATTGGCCTTGGGTGGTGGAGTACAACAGGTGCTAGTGAATTTTATACTCTGCTTGACGTCCTCCCAGTGAAATCTATAGAAAAAGAAATAGAACAGAGTGTAAAAGAGGCTGCCGATTCACTAACAACCATTGTGCACTACTGCCCAAGATGAATTTCACCCCCAGGGAGAGAACCTGTGACAGAGACAGAGAAGAAATATAACATTTTCCCTGATTTACCATGGGCAACATCATGAAAGATCTTCTAGCGAGATTATAAATATTGTCTTTTAGTATGGACCTCAACAAGCATCAACCAAATGCATTGCCCTATGTGTTGCTTTTGACCAAGACTCTTGCATCTGAAAATAAATTAGCCCAGAAATTCAGGCACTACATGGCTTCCTAAGCCTCCAGGCAGGAATCACATGCTCATTAGGAGCAGATAGTCATTGCCTATATATTAGTAGATGCCAAAAAAAATCGCCATATGGTGCCCACACCTGAAATAGACATTACCCCTTTGCAGATGCAAATAAGGGGTCTAACACCTGTTGAAGGCCCCAGTGCATTATAGCTTTGTGCTGAGGCAGCTCAGGAATACCAGGTCTATATGCAGCCTAAAGGGAGGCCTCAAAGGGAAATTAGGGGGACCCATTAGTCTGCAATCAACAAGATAAGTCTTTAAAATATACTTACCTGACTATGGAGCTCCTGCACCTCCTTACCCCACAATCAAAGAAACACAGGCTGCTACCAGCCACCGCTACCTCTCCCGCATTTGCCATCCCTGAATTTCAAGGCCAAAATCTTCTGCTCTCCAGTAATGGGTTAAGTTTAATATTTAATGTGAGAGATGCCACTACTATATATTATGAAACATGATGTGTGGGTAGGAATAACTGCAATGGAAGTAGTTATATCTCAAAATATCAGATGAAAATAAACCACTCAAGCGTTGCTATTGGAGCTTGTAACATCATCTGAGCCCTTCAATGATATTATCTTGTTGTAATCACTCCCACTCACCCAATTTCCTTCATGTGACTGACAAAGTTATCCAGAAAGCTCTATATATCATCCAGCAAGGAAATTACAGCAACTTTTTTTTTTAAAAAGTTGTCAACATAAAACTTATCCGGAACTTCATCATATCATGGTGGTTGTTTAGACTGCAGCCACAAATTCTAAACATTTATAACCCTAATGGAACAAACAAAAATCCAGGATTTTGACCCTACAATGATTAAGGAACCAGCATATATGTCCAAATCAGGAAGGTGTATGACTTGAAGATGAACTTGGAGGTGATGTGGGCATTTCTGGCAGAGCCAGCATTTCTTGCCCATCCCTAATTGCCCTGGAGAAGGTGGTGGTGAGCCACCGTCCTGAACTGCTGCAGTATGTGTAATGTAGGTATACTCACAGTGCTGTTAGATAGAGAATTCCAGGATTTTGACCCAGTGACAATGAAGGAATGATGTATTTCCAAGTCAGAATGGTGCATTATTTGGGACATGCAGATGGCGATGTTCCCATTCCTCTTCTGCCCTTGTCCTTCCAGGTGGCAGAGGTCGCGGGTTTGGAAGGTGCTACTGGTGAAGCCTTGGCGACTTGTTGCACTGCAGCTACGGTGGGCTGGTGGTGGAGGGAGCAAAGGTTTAAGGTGGTGGAAGGGGTGTCAATTAATTGGGTTGCTTTGCTCTGGATTATGTCAAGATTCTTGTGTGTTGTTGGAGCTGCACTGATCCAGGCAAGTGGAGAGTATTCCACCACAAGCTTGGTTGTGCTTTGTAGATGGTGGACAGGCTTTGGGGAGTCAGGAGGTGAGTTATTAGTTGTCGCAGAATTCCCAGCCGCTGACCTGCTCTTGAAGCCCCATTATTTATGTGGCTAGTCTAGTTAAGTATCTGGTCAATGGTAACCCCCAGGATGTTGATGGTGGGGATTCAGCGCTGGTAATGCCGTTGAATGTCAAAGAGAGATGGTTAGATTCTGTCTTGTTGGCGATGGTCATTGCCTGGCAGTTCTGTCGCATTAAGGGGCGGCACAGTGGCGCAGTGGGGTGGCGCAGTGGTTAGCACCGCAGCCTCACAGCTCCAGGGACCCGGGTTCGATTCTGGGTACTGCCTGTGTGGAGTTTGCAAGTTCTTCCTGTGTCTGCGTGGGTTTTCGCCGGGTGCTTCAGTTTCCTCCCACATCCAAAGACTTGCAGGTGATAGGTAAATTGGCCGTTGTAAATTGCCCCTAGTGTAGGGAGGTGATAGGGAATATGGGATTACTGTAGGGTTAGTATAAATGGGTGGTTGTTGGTCGGCACAGACTCGGTGGGCCGAAGGGCCTGTTTCAGTGCTGTATCTCTAAATAAAATAAAATAAATAAAATGTTACTTGCCACTTATCAGTCCAAGCCTGAATGTTTCCAGGTCTTGCTGCATGCAGGCATGAACTGCTTCATCATCTGATGAGTTTCAAATAGAACTGAACCTCCCTACATCTTACGATGGAGGAAAGGTCATTAATGAAGCAGCTGAAGATGGCTGAGCCTTGAGGAACTCCTGCAGAGATGTCTCCAACAACTACAATCATCATCTTTTGTGCGAAGTATGATCACCATCAGTAGAGAGCTTTCCCCCCGATTTCCATTGACTTCAATTTTGCTAGGGCTCCTTGAGGCCACACTTGTTCAAATGCTGCCTTGATGTCAAAGGCAGTCACAGTCACATCACCTCTGGTATTCAACTCTTTTGTCCATGCTGGGACCAAGGCTGTAATAAGGTCTAGAGCTGAGTGATCCCGGGAATCTCAACTGATGATCGATTGGTGCTATTTGACTCCTTCAATCACTTTGCAGATGATTGCGAATAGGCTGGTGGAGTGGTAATTGACCAGATTGGATTTGTTCTACTTTTTGTGGATAGGAAATACAATTTGCGCTTCGTTAGTTAGATGCCAACGTTGTAGCTGTATTAGGAGTGCTTGGCTAGCGGCGTGGCTAATTCTGGAGCACTAGTCTTCAGCACTACAGCTGGGGCCCTTAGACTTTCCAGTATCCGGTGTGCTCAGCTGTTTCTCAATAACATGGGAAGAGAATCAAATTGGCTGAAGACTGGCTTCTGAGATGGTGGAGATCTCAGGAGCAGGCTGAGATGAATGATGTGCTTGATACCTCTGGCTGAAGATGATTGCAAAAGCTTTAGCCTTGACTTTTGCACTCAAATGCTGGGCTCTGCCCTCTTTGAGTACAGGGATATTCATGGAGGATCCTCCTCCTGTTAGTTGTTTAACTGTCTACCACCATTCACGTCTGGGTGTGGCAGGGCTGCAGAGCTTTGATCTGATCCATTGGTTGTGGGGTCACTTCACTCTATTAGCATGCCGCTTCTGCTGTAGTCCTGTGTTGTAGCTTCACCAGGTTGGCACCTCATTTTTAGATATGTTTGGTGCTGCTCCGGGCATGCTCTCCTACAGTCCTGATTAAACTCCTGGCTTAATGGTAATGGTAGCAGTGAGGCCAGGAAATTAGGTTACAGATTGTGGTAAATACAATTCAGCTGCTGCAGATGGCCCACAGCGCCTCATGGATGCTGAGTTTTGAGTTCTGGATCTATTCTGAATGTATCCCAATTAGCATTATGGTAGTAAAGTCCCCTACCTACAGTACATTCTGTGCCCTTGCTACACTCAGTGCTTCTTCCAAGTGGTGTTCAACATGCAGGAGTACTGATTCATCAGCTGAGGGAAGGCCTTAGCTGATAAGCTGCAGGTTTCCTTGCCCATGTTTGACCTGATGTCATTAGATTTCATGGAACATAGGAACAGGAGTAGGCCATTCAGCCCATCGAGCCAAGCTCCACCATTCAATTAGAACATGGCTGATCATCTACCGCAAAGCCACTTTCCTGTGCCATCCTCATATCCCTTGATGCCATTACTATCCAGATATCTGTTGATTTCGGTCTTGAATATGCTCAATGATTGAGCTTCCACAGCCCCCTGGGGCAGAGAATTCCAAAGATTCACCATCCTCTGAATGTAGAAATTCCTTAACATCTCAGTCTTAAATAGCCTACCCCTTATTCTGAGACTATGTCCCCTGGTTCTAGACTCACCAGCCAGGGGAAACATCCTATCTACATCCACCCTGTCACGTCTTGTAAGAATTTTGTAAGTTTCAATGAGATCACCTCTCATTCTTCGAAGGTCCAGAGAATACAGGCCCAGCTTCCTCAATCCCTCCTCACAAGACAATCCCAGGGACCAATCTGGTGAACCTTTGTTGCACTCCCTCCATGGCAAGTATATCCTTCCTTAGATAAGGAGGCCAAAACTGTACACAATACTCCAGGTGTGGTCTCATCAAGGCTCTATCCAATTGCAGCAAGACTTCTTTACTTATGTACTCAAAATCCCCTGTGATGAAGGCCAATATACCATTTGCCTTCCTAATTGCTTGCAGCACCTTGCATGCTAGCTTTTAGGACTCATGAACAAGGACACCCAGATCCCTTTGGACATCAACACTTCCCAACCCCTCACCATTTAAAAAATACTCTTGTCTTTCTGTTTTTCCGACCAAAGTGGATAACTTCTTCACACCTATTCACATCATATTCCATCTGTCACGTTCTTGCCTATTCACTTAGCATGTCCATGTCTCCCCGAAGACTTCTTGCATCCTCCCCACAACCCACATTCTCACCCAGTCCTGTGTCTTCAGCAAATTTGGAAATATTGCATGTGGACCCTACATTATGAACAGCTGTAGTCACAGCACTGATCTCTGTGGCACCCCATCAGTAACAGCCTGCCATCCTGAGTATGACCTGTTTATTCCTAATCTCAGTTTTCTGTCTGTCAACCAATCTCAATCCATACCAGAATATTACCCCCAATCCCATGTGGTCTATCCATGCCTATCCAGAGTCATTATTGAGGACTCCCAGGGCCTCTCACTCCTGACTGTATACCACTGTGCTGCCACTTCTGGTGGGGCGGCACAGTGGCGCAGTGGTTAGCACCGCAGCCTCACAGCTCCAGGGACCCGGGTTCGATTCCGGGTACTGCCTGTGTGGAGTTTGCAAGTTCTCCCTGTGTCTGCGTGGGTTTTCTCCGGGTGCTCCGGTTTCCTCCCACAAGCCAAAAGACTTGCAGGTTGATAGGTTAATTGGCCATGATAAATTGTCACTGGTATAGATAGGTGGTAGGGAAATATAGGGACAGGTGGGGATGTTTGGTTGGAATATGGGATTAGTGTAGGATTAGTATAAATGGGTGGTTGATGTTCGGCACAGACTCGGTGGGCCGAAGGGCCTGTTTCAGTGCTGTATCTCTAATCTAATCTAATCTAATCTAATCTTAACCAATCTGTGGAACAGCTCTCCCAATTTTGGCACAAGACTCCAGATGTTAACGTGGAAGATCTTGGTGGTAGAGGTTACATGGCTGGGAGGTGAGGTTAAAGTAGTCTTGTTGAGCTGCTGCAGTGCATTTTGTACACAGACACATTGCAATTACAATGTGCTAGTGATGTAGCATGTGAATATAGAGTTCGGTGATAGAAATGTTCTGTCCTGGATGATGTTGAGCTGCTTGGGTGTTTCTGTAGCTGCACTCATTCAGTAGACTGGTGACTATTCCATTGCATTCTTGACTTGAACTTTGCAGATGGAGAAGAGGTTTTGAGTGGTCAGGAGGTAAGCTATATGTAGATTATTATCTGTTCTGCTCTTAATATGATTGGGCTGGGCACTTCTGGACAGTAATGGCCTCTGGGTCAAGGGGAGGAGGTTGAGTCTTTACTTGTTGATATGATGTGGTGTGAATATCTCCTGCCCCTTATCAGACCATGCCTTGATCCCATCCAGCTCCAGCTATAGACTGAGAAGGGCCACTTTATTATCAGAGGTGTTTTGAATGGAGTTGATCACTGTTAAATTGTTAGCAACAGCCTTATTCCTTGCTTTATGATGGAGGGATGATCATTGATGAAGGAATGGGAGATGTTTAGGCCAAGGGGACTGGCCTGAGAAGCAAGTGCAGCAATATCCTGTGTCTGCAATGACTGACTTCCAACAATCATGGCTACCTTCCTTTGTATCATTTATAACATCAGCGGCTGGACTGCTTCATGCAAAAGTCAATAGCATGCTCCTTCGAAGTCACCTGTCCTTTGGCATTCAGCTCCTGTATCTATGCCTGGATAAAATCTATGATGAGATCTGGAACCAAGTGGTTCTGACGGAACCCAAAATGAGCAAACAGGTTATTAATAAGTAGATGGTATCAATAATGACTCCGTCCATCACCTTGCTGGTGATTTGGAGAAGACTGATTGAGCAGTAATTGGCCAGGTTAGATTTATCTTGCTTTTTGTGGATAGAGTCTACCTGGGCAATGTTCCAATAGTCGGGTAGATTCCAGAGTTATAGCTGCATTGCAATAGCTTGTCTGGTTGGGGCTGGTGGGGTGGGGTGCAGGTCTTACAGCCAGGATGTTATCAGGACCTATAGCTCTTGCTGTGTCCAATACACTTCTTAATGTCAGAATGAACTAAGTTGACTGACACTCGCAATTTTGATAGTGGGGCCTTGGAAGGAGGGCGAATAAGTGCACTTAGCACTTTGGGCTACAAATTCTGGCAAACATTTGAGCCTTTTTTATATTTGAGAATGGGAATGTCCATGCAGTTCCCTCACTTCTGTTAGGTGCAGGATTATACAACACCATTCTTGACTTGATGCGGTAGGGTTACAGAGCTTTTCTTTGATCAGCTATTTGTGGGACCACTTAGTCAGTAGCACTATTGCTTTTGGAGTTTAATATGCTGATAGCCCACACCACTTCATGGATGCCCAGTATCAGGCTGTTAGATTTGTCCTTAGTCCATTTCACTTAGCACAGCAGTAGTAGCACAATACACAATGGGAGGGGGGTCCTCAGGGTAGTCAAGGCCTTAGTGAGTAATGTTCACCTAATTCACCCAGTAGGGGACAGACATACGAACATACGAATTAGGAGTAGAAGTAGGCCATTCGGCCCCTCTAGCCTGTTCCGCCATTCAATAAGATCGTGGCTGATCTGTTTGTGTCTCGAATTCCACACTCCCATCTATTCCCGATAACCTTTGATTTCCTTGCCTAACAAGAATCTATCTACTTCTGCCTTAAAAATATTCAATCACCCCGCTTCCACCACCTTCTGAGGCAGAGAGTTCCAAAGTCGCACAACGATCTGAGAGAAAAAAATTGTCATCTCTGTCCTAAAAGGGTGACCCCTAATTTTAAAACTGTGCCCCCTAGTTCTGGATTCACCCACAAGAGGAAACATCCTTTCCAAATTCACCTTGTCAAGACCGTTCAGAATCTTATAAACTTCAATCAAGTTTCCCCTCACTCTTATAAACTACAGTGAAAACAAGCCCAGTCTGTCCAACCTTTCCTCATAAGACAATCTGCTCATTCCAGATATCAATCCAGTAAACCTCTTCTGAACCGCCTCCAACGCATTTACATCCTTCCTTAAACAAGGAGACCAAAACTGCACACAGTATTCAAGATGTGGTCTCACCAATGCCCTGTATAAGTGAAGCATAACATCCTTACTTTTATTTTCAATTCCTCTCATAATCGAGGATAGCATTCTACTAGCTTTCTTTATTACTTGATGTACCTGCATACTAACTTTTTGTGACTCATGCACTAGAACACCTAGATCCCTCTGCACCTCGGAATTCTGCAGTCGTTCTCCATTTAAGTAATACTTGGCTTTGTTATTCTTCCTGCCAAAGAGAACAACTTCACATTTTCCCACATTGTACTCGATCTGCCAGATTTTTTCCCACTCGCTCAACCTATCTTTTGTCCCCTTCACAACATACTTTCCTACCTTTGTGTCATCTGTTAATTTAGCTACCATGCCATCGCTCCCCTCATATAAGTCATAGATATAAATTGTAAAATGTTGAGGCCCCAGCACAGACCCCTGCAGGACTCCACTCATCACATCCTGCCAATCAGAAAAGGAGCCATTTAAGCATACTCTTTGTTTTCTGCCAGCCAGCCAATCTTCTATCCATGTTAATATGTTACTGCCTACACCATGAACTCCTACTTTGCACAATAACCTTTTATGTGGCACCTTGTCAAATGCCTTCTGGAAATCCAAGTACGGTACGTCAACGAGCTCCCCTTTATCCACAGCACATGTTACTCTTTCAAAGAATTCCAATAAATTGGTTAAACATGATTTCCCTTTCACAAAACCATGCTGACTATTCCCGATTACCGTGAGTTTTTCTAAGCGCGCAGCTATAGCCTCCTTAATGATCCATTCTCACACCTTCCCCACGATAGATGTCAAACTAACTGGTCTATAGTTACCTGTTTTCTGTCTCCTCCATTCTTGAATAAAGGGGTTATATTTGCTACTTTTCAGTCTGAATGAACCTCTCCAGAATTCAGCGAATTTTGAAAAATTAACACCAACGCATCTGCTACCTCATTAGCCACCTCTTTTAAGACCCTAGGATGTCAGCCCACAGCTCCATCAGTTTGCTCAGTACCGTTTCCCTAGTGATTGTAATTTCACCAAGTTCCTCTCTTCCTGCCACCTCCTGATTTACAGCTATTACTGGAATGTTTTTTGTAACCTCTATCGTGAAGACAGAAGCAAAATATTTTTTCATTTCATCTGCCATTTCCTTATTATCTACTATTAACTCCCCATTCTCATTCTTACTCGCTTCCTTTTTAAATACCTGTAGAAACTCTAGCTATCCATTTTTACATTTCTAGCTAGCTTCCTCTCATACTCTAATTTCTTTCTCCTGTTTAACCTTTTAGACATTCTCTGCCGTTCTTTATATTCTGACCAATCATATGACCTGCCACTCAACTTTGCGCAATTATATGCTTTTTCCTTCAGTTTGATGTTTTCTTTAACTTCTTTAGTTAACCATGGATGGTGGGTCCTCCCCTTAGAATTTTTCTTTATAGTCGGAATATACTTATCCAGAGTATTCTGAAATATCCCCTTAAATGTCTGCCACTGCTTCTCTATTGATCTATCTTCTAGCCTAGTGACCCAGTTCACTTCAGCTAGCTCAGCTTTCATGCCCACATAGTTATTTAAGTTTAAAATACTAATCTTAGACCCACTCTTCTCTCTTTCAAACTGGATGTAAAACTGGATATAATATTCAATCATATTGTGGTCACTGCTACCTAGAGGTGCCTTTACTCTGAGATCATTCATTAATCCTGTCACATTACACAATACCAAGTCTAATATAACCTGCTCTCTGGTTGGTTCCAGAATGTGCTGCTCTAAAAAACTATCTCGAAAGCATTCAATGAACTCCTCTGCCAGACTACTACTGCCAATCTGATTTTTCCGGTTTATATGTAGATTAAAATCACCCATGATTATTGCCGTCCCTTTATCACAAGCACCAATAATTCTTCTTGTATACTTCGTGGTTACTGTTAGGGGGCCTGTAGACCACTCCCACTAGTGACTTCTTTCCCCTATTATTCTTCATCTCCACCCAAATTGATTCTCCATCCTGATCTCCTGAACCATGGTCATCTCTAACAATTGCACCAATGCCATAGAAACATCAGAAATAGGAGCAGGAGTAGGCTATTTGGCCTGTTGAGCCTGCTCCACCATTCAAACATATCATGGTTGATCATCTATCTCAATGCCATTTTCCCCACTATCCTCATATCCCTTGATGTCATAAGTATCCAGGAACATGCTCAATGATTACCCCACAGGACTGTGAAAGCTCAAAGAATTCCAAAGAATTACCATCTTCTGAGTCAAGAAATTCCTCCTCATCTCAGTCTTAAATGGCCTATCCCTTATTCTGAGTCTGTGTCCCCTGGTTCTAGATTCATCAGCCAGGGGAAACATCCTATCTACATCCATCCTGTCACGTCCTGTAAGAATTTTATAAATTTTAATGAGATCACCTCTCATTCTTCGAAACTCTGGAGAATACTGGCCCAGTTTGTGCAATCTCTCCTCATAAGACAATCCCGCCATCCCAGGGTTCAGTCTGGTGAATCTCCATTGCACTCCCTCTATGGCAAGTATATCCTTCCTAAGATAAGAAGACCAAAACTGTACACAATAGTCCAGGTGTGGCCTCACCAAGGCTTTATACAACTGCAGCAAGCCATCTTTACTTTTGTACTCAAATCCCCTTGAAATGTTTTTTTATTCATTCATGGGATGTGGGCATCACTGGCTAGTCCAGCATTTATTGCCCATCCCTAATTGCCCTTGAGAAGGTAGTGATGAGCTGTCTTCTTGAACAGCTGCAGTTCATGTGGGGTAGGTACACCCACAGTGCTGTTAGGAAGGGAGTTCCAGGATTTTGACCCAGCGACAGTGAGGGAACAGCGATATAGTTCCAAGTCAGGATGGTGTGTGACTTGGAGGGGAACTTGCAGGTGGTGGCGTTCCCATGCATCTGCTGCCCTTGTACTTCTAGGTGGTAAAGGTTGCAGGTTTGGAAGATGCTGAATAAGGAGCCTTGGTGCGTTGCTGCAGTGCATCTTGTAGATGGTACACATTGCTGCCACTGTACACAGCGGTGGAGAGAGTGAATGTTTATGGATGTAGCTCATCTGGTCCAGGGGATTTATCAACTCTAAATCAGATTAATTTTTTGACTACTACCTCTTTAGTGATACTAATTTCTTTCAGTTGCTCAGTTTTACAAGTCCTTAGTATTTCTGGGAGATTTTCTCTACCTTCCTCCGTGAAGACAGACAGAAAGCAATTGTTTAGTCTCTCCACCATTTCCCCATTCTCCACCACAAATTCTCCTGTCTCCGCCTGTAACGGACCCACATTTGTGCTTGCTAATCTTTTCCTTTTCACATACCTAAAGAAGCTTTTATAGTCTGCCTTTATGTTTCTCGCTAGCTTGCATTCATATTCTCTTTTCCCTTTCTTGGTCCTCCTTTTTTGGATTCTAAATTGGACTTACCTTGGACTTACCACTTTTTCTTTTGATTTTATAAGCTACTTCCTTTGACCTAATACAATCTTTAACTTCTTTTGTTAGCCACGGTTGATTCAACTTTCCTGTTGGGTTTTTATGTCTTAGAGAAATGTATATTTGTTGTAAACCATGTTCTCTTTGGCCTCCTTGTCTCGAGAAACAATGGGTAAGCGCCTGGAAGTGGTCAGTGGTGTGTGAAGCAGCGCCTGGAGTGGCTATAAAGGCCAATTCTAGAGCGACAGACTCTTCCACAGGTGCTGCAGATAAAATTGGTTGTTGGGGCTGTTACACTGTTGGCTCTCTCCTTACACTTCTGTCTCTTTTCCTGCCAACTGCCATGCCTCTTCAGACTTACCTTGGACTTACCACTTTTTCTTTTGATTTTATAAGCCACTTCCTTTGACCTAATACAATCTTTAACTTCTTTTGTTAGCCACAGTTGATTCAATTGTCCTGTTGGGTTTTTATGTCTTACAGAAATGTATATTTGTTGTAAACCATGTAATACTTCTTTAAATACTAGCCATTGCCTGTCTACCATCACATCTTTTAAAATATTTTCCCAATCCACCATAGCCAACTTGCCCCTCATACCTTCACAGTTTCCTTTGTTCAGATTTAAGACCCTAGTTTCAGAATGAACTATATCTCTCTCAAACTTAATGTAACATTCTATCATATTGTGGTCACTATTTCCTCATGGTTCCTTGACAGCAAAGTTATTAGTTAACCCTTTCTCATGATATAATACTAAATCTAAAATAGCCCAATCCGTAGTTGGTTCCTCAACGTACTGCTCCAGAAACCCATCTCGTGCACACTCCAGGAATTCATCCTCCACATCATTAGTGCTAATTAGGTTTACCCAGTCTATATGTAAATTGGTTACCCATTATTACTGTATTGCCCATGCTACATGCGGCTCTAATTTCCTGATTTAGACCATGCACAATTTTACCACGACAATTTGGTGACCTATAAACAACTCCCACCAATGTTCGCTGCTCCTTGCTGTTTCTTAGCTCCACCCAAACTGATTCTACATCTTAATAAAAGCAAAATACTGCGGATGCTGGAAATCTGAAACAAAAACAAGAAATGCTGGAATCACTCAGCAGGTCTGGCAGCATCTGTGGAAAGAGAAGCAGAGTTAACGTTTCGGGTCAGCGACCCTTCTTCGGAACTGACAAATATTAGAAAAGTCACAGATTATAAACAAGTGAGGTGGGGGTTGGGCAAGAGATAACAAAGGAGAAGGTGCAGATTGGACCAGGCCACATAGCTGACCAAAAGGTCACGGAGCAAAGGCAAACAATATGTTAATGGTGTGTTGAAAGACAAAGCATTAGTACAGATTAGGTGTGAATATACTGAATATTGAACAGCAGCAAGTGCAAACCTGAAGAAAAACAACCTGAAAAAAACAGTGGGTAAGCAAACTGAACAAACTAAGATGAAATGAAATAAATGCAAAAAAAGATTGTAAAAAATGTAAAAAGGAATGCAAAAAAAAAAAAGGAAGAAAAAATAACTAAAAATGACAAAAAATGAAAGTAAAGTGGGGGGCTGTCATGCTCTGAAATTATTGAACTCAATGTTCAGTCCGGCAGGCTGTAGTGTGCCTAATCGGTAGATGAGATGCTGTTCCTCGAGCTTGCGTTGATGTTCACTGGAACACTGCAGCAATCCCAGGACAGAGATGTGAGCATGAGAGCAGGGGGGAGTGTTGAAATGGCAAGCAACCGGAAGCTCAGGGTCCTGCTTGCGGACTGAGCGGAGATGTTCCGCAAAGCGGTCACCCAGTCTGCGCTTGGTCTCCCCAATGTAGAGGAGACCACACTGAGCAGCGAATACAGTATACTACATTGAAAGAAGTACAAGTAAATCGCTGCTTCACCTGAAAGGAGTGTTTGGGGCCTGGGATAGTGAGGAGAGAGGAGGTAAATGGGCAGGTATTACACCTCCTGCGATTGCAAGGGAAGGTGCCCTGGGACGGGGACGAGGTTTACCTCCTCCTCCCAACCCCCTGCCAATCTAGTTTATTGGGTGCCTATTTTACACACTGCCCAACTTCAATGGAGAGTAAAAATGGGTCCTCGATTTAATCAGCTTTCCATTGGCTGGATTAGGTTAAATCGCAGGAGGTGTAATACCTGCCCATTTACCTCCTCTCTCCTCACTATCCCAGGCCCCAAACACTCCTTTCAGGTGAAGCAGCGATTTACTTGTACTTCTTTCAATGTAGTATACTGTATTCGCTGCTCACAGTGTGGTCTCCTCTACATTGGGGAGACCAAGCGCAGACTGGGTGACCGCTTTGCGGAACATCTCCGCTCAGTCCGCAAGCAGGACCCTGAGCTTCCGGTTGCTTGCCATTTCAACACTCCCCCCTGCTCACATCTCTGTCCTGGGATTGCTGCAGTGTTCCAGCGAACATCAACGCAAGCTCGAGGAACAGCATCTCATCTACCGATTAGGCACACTACAGCCTGCCGGACTGAACATTGAGTTCAATAATTTCAGAGCATGACAGCCCCCCACTTTACTTTCATTTTTAGTCATTTTTAGTTATTTTTTCTTCCTTTTTTTTTTTGCATTCCTTTTTACATTTTTTACAATCTTTTTTTGCATTTATTTCATTTCATCTTAGTTTGTTCAGTTTGCTTACCCACTGTTTTTTTCAGGTTGTTTTTCTTCAGGTTTGCACTTGCTGATGTTCAATATTCAGTATATTCACACCTAATCTGTACTAATGCTTTGTCTTTCAACACACCATTAACATATTGTTTGCCTTTGCTCCGTGACCTTTTGGTCAGCTATGTGGCCTGGTCCAATCTACACCTTCTCCTTTGTTATCTCTTGCCCAACCCCCACCTCACTTGTTTATAATCTGTGACTTTTCTAATATTTGTCAGTTCCGAAGAAGGGTCGCTGACCCGAAACGTTAACTCTGCTTCTCTTTCCACAGATGCTGCCAGACCTGCTGAGTGAATCCAGCATTTCTTGTTTTTGTTTTAGGTTAAAATTACCCTGTTTGTCCTCTACTTGGCTGTAAATGAGGTACCAGAACGTTGCTGATACAGACAAAACTACTCTAGGATGAATCAGGACAGGAGGGATAGGAGAAATCAATTTTTTATGGTGCATGGAATTTTAATTAGATTTAAAAGCTTTGAAACCACTTCCTGTACTGCATTATTATTTGTGAAAATAAATATTTGTATTTAAAATTAAGGTATACAGGATGTTTTAATTCAATAATGAGATAAAAAATTGATGAGGGGCTGAATGTTACAGCCCGCCCAATGTTGTGGCTGGGGGGAAGGGCAGGGCCGGAAAATGCCTCCGGCAGAGGCCCGCCATGGGCCTCGATGCCATGAAGGCCCGGCCTGATATTGCCAGTGGTGGCGAAGCCTCGTGGCAGCCCTCCTGCCGCTTGGCGACAGGAGCAAATTTAAATATATTTAAATAAATGAATTAATTACTTACCGGCTCCCGGCGTCCGTTCCGGAGCGATATTGCTGCTGGTGGCCAGCACTCCGTGCCTTCGGATACCCATCTGAGGCGGGACACTGGTGGGGAGGGATGGGCAGGTACATTTTTCAGTGCAGGTTGTGGGGGAAGCGGGGTCAGATTAATTTCATTGGTCTAGGGAGTGGTTGGAAGGGGTAAAGTTTAAAGTTGATGAACTTTGTTGGGGGGGGGGGGAGTTTGGCAGCACAAGCTAAGTGTTTGTGGGGGGGAATGTGGGCAAGTAATTACTTCTATGCTTACTGGGAGGGTTGGGAAAGAGGGTCAGGATCACTTTATTCAATTTTTAACTGTCACTATTCCTTTAAAAATGTAAATTGCAATGTAGGCCTTGAAGCCCATTAAAAATAGCGTTGGCACCTGCGCAATGGCACCTGACGCCATTGCCAGGGACTGACTGCCCACCCCCTCCACGTCATCAGGGTGGGCGGTCCGCCCCGGCCATTTAAATGAGCTCCCGCAGTGAATTTCGCAGCGGCTTCGCAAAGTGCGTGGGCTGCCATTGTTTACGTCTGCCGTCAAAAAATGCAGCCTGAGGTCTCTGGGCGGGACTGGAAATTCCATTACCAACAAGTTCAATTTTACAAATACAAAATAACAAGAGTTAAGGCCCATGTACCCTTGTGGCCATAAATATCACACATCTTTGCATACTTTTTGGACCAATGTCCAAGAGATGAAAGCCCAATATTTAAACCTCTGTACCACCTCTATTTAACAGTCAATGGCATTAACTGCGCCATTTGAAAAATATTTTTCACACCTTTTTCCAGAGCTGTCTATTTATGGAATAAATATATTTGCTCTGCAGTCTTCTTTTCCCAGATGTGTAAATAAAACATCTGAACCTACCTTTGCACTATCCTCAATTTATTCATGTTTGAACAAAAATAAGAGATCAAAGCAAACTTGTAGTGCAGTTTTCCTACCCCAAGGTGACATGCCAGATTGAAGAAAGGTACACAAGGTTCGCCTGCAGTTGGGTTCCTAATTTATTTCTCAGCACTGTCGGAACTAGTTAATTTTTTCCAAAGGCAGAGATGGAATGTACAGAGGGTGAGTTTCTCCTAAATCACTCTTCCATGCTTCCTAGTTACAAAGGTGCACTGAAAGTTGACTAGGAGCAGATCATCTATCAGCAGTCACTATCCATAACAGTCACTATCCATAACAGGCACTACATGCTCAGTCTCCTTACTTATGCCATTTTGAAACTGGTTGCTAGAAGGCTGGTACGAATGCCGGTCCTTCCAAACTTCCCTCCCTCACTTGACATTTCCCAATTGCAATGTGGCTAAGATTGTGAACGTGTGTGTGTGTGTGTGTGTGTGTGTGTGTGTGTGTGTGTGTGTGTGTGTGTGTGTGTGTGTGTGTGTGTGTGTGTGTGTGTGTGTGTGTGTGTGTGTGTGTGTGTGTGTGTATGAATGAGGGGGACAGAGTGGGGGTTGTGGAGGGGATTTTCAACACAAACCTTCACCTCAGACCTTCCCAGCGCTGGCAGATACTTCAAGATGCTGTACAATTCAGTGCAGGCTTTACAAAGTTTTAGCAGATCACCCTACCTTCCAGTTACTCTCTCCATCCTTGGAGTACTGAATTTCAAACTGAAGCTTGTATGGTGGCAGGCGTGGCTTGTCCCAGCTGATATTTAGACAACCTTGATTTAAAGTGATTTTTGCATCAACTTTGGATGGTGCCCAAGGTTTCACTATCAATATGAAAAGGAAAAGGTCATACTAATGGCATTAAAGCACTTTCAAAATCTGGAGTTTGCATTAGATAAATTATTCATCAGTCTATGCAGCCAGATTAAAAGGAAAAGGATATTTCACCAAAATATTCATAACCATAAAAAGTAACAAGTAAGAAAACCTGGAAATTTGAGTTTTTAACCCATTACTACCTTATGCTTCAAAATTACAATTTTTCTTATGATTGAGAAACCTGAGTAAAGGGCCAGAGTCCATTGTTTAAGAGAAGGTGAGATATATGAGGAGTAGTGATCAAGTGATGTGGTTAAATCAAATAGTAGTGATTAAGTGATGTCAAGTTTGGGTTTTAAAAGTTTGTAGATTGTAGAGGAAGGGATGACTAAGGAGTTCCACAGTTTTGAGATATGCATAAAGAATGAATTAGATTCAAAGTCTTGATTCAAGCATAGTGAACTTGAAAAGGAGGAAAACATATAGGATGACATATTTAAAGTTTAGGAAGGACCAGAGAGGAAAATTCAGAGGAATATGCCATAGACATATTAATAAAGAGGCAAGGAATGTTGAAGACATGTTGAAGGGCAGGCAAGGCTAACTAACTTTTGCCTGCATCCTATTCAGAACAGGAAAAAAATATTCTGGGATTCCAATCCGGTCACACCACAAATGGACATGGTGAGCTTTGTGCAGGTCTCTATCTTCATGATGTCACTGAACTGGAAGGTATGAAGGGTAGTTGGGTGAAACAGTTCTACACAAAAAGATGGCTGCTCCCACGTTACCACAAACTTGCATAAAATAAAGCAACAAAGTTTATATGAAAGGCACCAGTAAATGTATAGGTATTTCTTGTTATAACTTTTAGCAATTAATGCATCAATTCAGAAAAATACATTTCCTCATTAAACCTGTGGTAATATTACACCACATGTATTTGATAACCAGTAGGCTGTTAAACAATATGAACTGAAGCTTGCTTTTTTCCCCAGAGTGTAAATGGAATTGTCTTTTTTTGTTAAACTGAAGAATAGAATTATAAAACAAATGCCTGAACCTTAAGATATTATTAATGGCCATTAAAGCTTAACTCACCCACATCCATGGGAATTACACAGATTGGTGGAGATTTGAATGTTGCCTCTTGATGGTGGAATTCCAACCACATCACATGGCCAAATGTGAGGTTAATGGGCTTTATATGACACTCAAACGCATTCATTTGTCCTGGGCATTCTTTAATATCAGTGCTTTGATCTTCAGTTTTCAGATTATCACACCAAAACCCTTTCCTTTTCAAGAAAAAAAACAATGACAAAATGTGCATTGGCTTAATCAAATCAAATAATATTTATTTATTTTATTTAGAGATACAGCACTGAAACAGGCCCTTCGGCCCACCGAGTCTGTGCCGACCATCAACCACCCATTTATACTAATCCTATTACTCTCTCACATCCCCACCTTCCCTCAATTCCCCTACCTATACTAGGGGCAATTTATAATGGCCAATTTACCTATCAACCTGCAAGTCTTTGGCTGTGGGAGGAAACCGGAGCACCCGGCGGAAACCCACGCGGTCACAGGGAGAACTTGCAAACTCCGCACAGGCATTACACAGAATTGAACCCGGGTCGCTGGAGCCATGAGGCTGCGGTGCTAACCACTGCGCCACCCCAATATATTAAATTCTGGGGAACTAGATGGTAAGGTGATTAGTACTTTCATTTCTGGGACCTGGGTTCAAGTCTGATTGGATAAAGGTCTTCTTTCTTCATGCTGGCTGTAATGGGATTGTATATAAAATGAGTCTGGGACAAATCCAACCAAATCTGTAATGTGTGGTCCCATAATTCAGATTTCAGCACAAATTGTCAATCATACTCAAGATATGAATAGTTAATGTGGGAAATAGAAAAAATTCTTCCTAATGTAGTGAGAAATTAGTTTCTTACTTTTGAGGCTAAGTCACATTGTTGGCTTATTCTGCAGAGGTTTACTCTGCATCCTTGTGAAGCTTGCACACTATAAAATTCCACCATGAAGGGAGTTAAAAAGGTGGATTGTTATAGTAGAGGTAAAATGAAAGCTGTTGAACAAGTAATCAGGCCTGGTTGACTCAGTTCTACACTGTGCAGTACCTTTACTAAATGAGCAATCAGAAGTTATTCCTACCCCACACCCCGCAATAAAAGATAAAGATACATTATACTTACATATAATACTTTAACTTGTAATTGCTGACTGTTTCTGTTTTCCATGCACTTGGGGGCCATCTGCAGACCATTGTTTCCATTGCACCATCAGTCTCACATGAGATGTTAATTTTCATATCTAATTAAAAGTATCAAAATTATGAGAAATTTAGTACAAACATCATTATGAACAGGAGCCAGATTTTCATTCCGGGGTCAGGAACCTGATGCCAAGAACATTTCTGGGTCCCGACCCCACACCATGGGCTGAATTTTAATTGCGCACTGCGCTTTGAACTCGGAGGCCTTCCGACACGGAAGTGCCGCTGCCCCTGATGATGTAGAGGGGGCGGCCGCCGCATCCTTGGCAATGGATCTAGCGCCATTTTTGAAGGGCTTTAAGTCAGTAGCAAAAATTACAATATTTAAAGGTGTATCATTATAAATTTTTATTAAATAAAAACTTTTGTGATGGAGGCCCTTCCCCAACCCCCGCCCCCCCACCAATGGTCATTTAATTGCCCGAGATAACCAAAACATGCCTTTTTCCCAACCCGAACCTTACCTCCGGACCTTCAAACTTTTGCCCTTCAACCCTTCCCACCATCCCCACATCCAATCAAAATTGTTTTCCCTGCTCCCCCAAGCCTCTCACCCTAAAAATTTTCTTTCTCCCCCTCCCCACCAGGTTCTCGCCTACAGAACATGGTGGGGAAGGGGAAAAAGAACATTTTTAGGGTGGGAGGCTTGGGGGAGCAGGGAAAACAATTTTGATTGGATGTGGGGACGGTGGGAAGGATTGAAGGGCAAAAGTTTGAAGGTTGAGGGGAAAAGTTTGGGTTGGGAAAAAGGCAAGTTTTGGTTATCTCGGGAGTTCTGAAGGCACGCAGAGCATGAACGGCGGTCGTAAAATTGGCGTGGGACGGCCGCCACTTGCAGTTAAGTATATTTGCATCTCTTTAGTGTTAATTTGAATATGCTGATGAAGGGCCCACCGCCAGGTGGCAGTGGGGCTGCACCGAGCTCCCCACGCCGTCAGTAATGTGCGGCGGGGGCCCTTCTCGACGTCTCGGGTCGAGGCCGGCATCTCCCCACAGAATTTTACCGGCCCCCATCCCACGACTTGCGGTGTCGAGGGGCCGGTAAAATTCAGCCCCATGTCAGCATCAGTGATACAATGCAATTTTCAAAGTGTCATCCACTAATTGGCCTGGAGTCAAGTTTGGTGCCCAATTAAGGACACTGGGCATGGGCAGGAGGTGGGGGCCAAGCACAGAGGGATAATTTAAAAGACAAATGGCACCTAAGACTGGACTTGCCATTGCCTTTGAAAATGGATGAGCAGGAAGAGCAGTGGGCCAATGGTGGTTTGGGCAGCCACCCCTGGCACCCCACGCTTTTCAGTTGAGGCCCTGAGGGACAGGAGAGCTGTACTCCTCCCTCCATCTGGAAGGAGAGCTCCAGTGAGCCACATATGGCTTGAGGTGGTCACATCAGTCTCAGGTTCCTCACAAGAGTTCAAACGCTCTGTCCTCACAAAATCAAGCCTCTCAATTCTAGTGATGGCAACTCTGCCAATGCATGAGCAACTGAGTTTAATGGCTGAATTTTATGAGGTCTCTGGCGTTGGTGTTTGTGGTGGGGGGGACCGGAAAATTCTTCCGGAGAGACCCGCCATAACCCCCGACGCCAAGAAGACCCCGTCGCATTTTACTGGCGATGGCGAGGCTTCGGTGCAGCCCCCTGCGCCAACTTCACTTAAATATTAAAATGAAGTAACATTAATGCAAATTAACTTACCTTGTCCCGGTGGCCATCCCTCGCTGATATTCCAGCTGCCAGCCGCAACTAGTGTGCCTTTGGAACTCCATTTGGAGTTCCGAGGCATTACACTGGTGGGGAGGGGGGGGGGGGGGAGGAGTGAAACTTTCAGGGTGTAGGGGTGTGGGGGGGGGGGGGGGAGCGGGGGAAACTGCTCCGATAGGTTGCGGGGATGGTGGGAAGGGGTTTAGAGTCAAAGGGAATAAAGTTCGAGGGGGAAAGGCAGTGAGTGAAAACTCACTTTTTTGGGTGGGGAGGGGTAAGACAAAACAATCTATGGATTATTCAATGGAGGGGGGTGGGAGAGGGGATTGGAAGTGTTAATAAACTTTTATCTCAAACTTGTAACAACCCTGTCTCTTTAAACATTTAAATGGCACTGAAGGGCTTGATGCCATTTAAAATGGCGCCGGTGCCTGATGCCATTGGCTGTGGACAGAACATCCGCCCCCTCTACACCATCAGGGGTGGCCGCTCCGCTGCCTCCATTTAAATGAGCCCCTGTGCGAAATATCGCGGGGGCTCAGCAATGGCGCAGCCACACCTGAAGGCTGCTGACTTCAAATCGCGCCGAAGCGATTTGCGGCGCGCTAATAAAATTCAGCCCTAAATCTCCCCTTTTATACAACTTTTTCACACTGTAGTCCTGAGTACTAATGGCTTCCCGCTGTGATCGTGACAGCTATGCTCAAACGAATGCCAAACCCTGCTTGCCATTTGAAAATTGCTAACTGTTGCTCCCCATACTCTTAACAAGCTCCATAACAAGGTCAACAAAGCAGGGAACTGGAGGTGTGTGGGTTGCTGGCTCTCTCCCCCTGGAAAATCTAATCATGTCGCTGAGGCATCTGGAACCAGTGATGCGTCACTAGTGCACCATTTCCCAGGCCTGCCCACACCCGAACTTTCCCCCAAGAGCAACTAAAAATTCAGCCCAGGATGTGGGGAGCTATGGTTTGCTGTCCCAAAAATGATAAAATCAGTTAAAATAAAACATTTATGTATAAAGAAAATATATAATCTAAAGCACTTTTCTAGACAAGCATCATTACTCACTTAAATATGTTTGTGAATATCCTCCAAAATGGCATAATTCTTAAACAGAGAAAATATAGACCGGTAGATTTAATAGAAATATATTCTAAGTACTTAAAAGTATAGATTTCAAAGTGTAAACTATACAGAAAGTAAGGCTCAATAATAATTAACTATTTGAAATATTTTAGTAATATTTAATATATGATTCCAGCAGATGTCACGAGTTTCCTGTACACTCTTGTAAGTATTACAGGTATAATATGTTATTATTTTCAGATTAAGTACACCCTAGGAGCGAAATGGTGTGAGCATGTACCCTTACAATTGATAACTCTGTCATAACTTACAATTAAACAGTATTCTGCAGTTGCCTAATATAATGTTCTTTGAGACAGAGAGAAGCTGGTTCAAATGGTTATGGCAGAATTTTCTACAGGAGTCTTTTACCTAAAAAAGAAACTTCCCTGCTCTCCTGAAAAAACACACTATTCTGGGATACAATTCCACAGCCCTTCATCACCTTATCTAAGTGATCAATCTTCCTAGACAATGACGTCATTTGATTATTGAGGTAACTGAATCCCAGCACCTTCTGGGGAGGAGGGGATAAGGCAGGTAAAATTGAAAAAAAAGTATAAAATGGATAAAATGTCATGAATTGCTTAAAAAAAATCTGTGACAGATTGAATTTTCTTCAAACTGTCAGAAAACATGCTGCTTATTTTCCAAAAGAATCTTACCGATTATGATTATTTCAGCGTAGCGAAAGTTACATATACTCCTTTCTTCATTTTGAAGGCAACACTGTAACATGTTGCAGTGGGACTGTCCATTTGATGTTATGTTGAGGAGAGTAACACTGGTTTCATGATCACTGATTAAAGTATATTGATGTTCTGGAATTTTTTCATTCATGTTTAACCACCAGGCGACATTGTTAGTGGTCAAGGTCTGATTATAAAAAACACACCGCACTGTCACATCCGAGCCAACAGTGGTCAGTACTTGAGAAGGGTAATATGTAATTTCTGTCAAAGAATATTTGCATGTTAAAGAAAGAAATATTGTTCTTAGTATTTTCATGTTTACACATCAATTGTATAGTATTTGACCACTATTATTTTAAAAGTATATTCTTTCATTCTGCCTAGGTTTTGCATGTGCCACACATCATCATCAACCTACAGACTGGTGACTGACTCTCAAATTTCCATCTATGCTGTTCTGAAAGTGCTCATGTTGTTCAGTTAACCCTATCAATTCACAGGTGGGGGAAAAGGCACAGTGGAGTTATGGGGTGTAAAAAGCTAACATTACCTATGTAAAAAAATGGAACTATACAAACATTTTCAAAATTATGATTGAACGTTGCCAAGAGTACTAACAGCACGTAAGGAGCCTAATATCTCAATGAAACCATAAAGCAATCTTAGCAGTTACAATTACTTCAAAAGTTAGCAAAAGTTACATATAGTTCTTTCATCAGTTAAGCTGAGCTAATATAAGCACATGTGGCAATTCTAACCAGATAAATCCTGACCAGATACATCATTAATTCATGAATTGAGTATATGCAGTAGGTGTTCCGGTGAGGGATAGTGTCTTTAAATACTGATTGGGTTAAGATGTCCTGAAGTCATTTATTTTAGTTAAAAGCAACACTAATAGACATTATATTATTTGTTCTGCCATTAAAGTGGATATAGAATGAATCCACCTAGGCCTCGTTTCCTTCCTCTCTGTACTATTCCTCCAATAATTTAACACGTGTAAAATTTTGATGACCAGCATTCCTTTTGAAAATGCTTTTATAATGATGTTGCCAACAGGCAAAGACCATAGGAATTCTCCCCCCTCCATACATTCACAGTCTTACTCATAAATAGAGAAGTTTGGCAAATATAGAGATAGAAAGTTGTCTGGATGGTCATGTTCTTTAGAAACAAAACATTTGAGCAGAGCAAAAGTATTATTCTGCACCTGATGCTGACATAAAGATTGGTGGGGTGTAGGGGGAAATTCCAGTTTTCATGAATCCACACAAAATGAGGAAATATTGCAAACATTGAGAGAAGACTTACACAACACCGTTCACACCCTCCTCAAGGTATTCCAAAATGCTTCAGAGCCAATGAAATACTTCAGAAATGTAATCACTGCAGTTATATAGGAAATACGGCCAATTTGTGCACAGCAGAGTCGCACAAATAGCAATGAATTAAATGACCAAATCATCTCTTTTAGGTTTTGGTCTGTCCACCATCTACAAAGCACAAGTCAGGAGTGTGATGGAATACTCTCCATTTGCCTGGATGGGTGCAGCTCCAACAACGCTCATAAGCTCGACACCATCCAGGACAAAGCAACCCACTTGATTGGCACCCCATCTACAGACATTCACTCCCTCCACAACCGACACACAGTTGCAGCAGTGTGTACAATATGCAAGATGCACTGCAGCAACTCACCAAGGCTCCTTCGACAGCACCTTCCAAATCTGCGAACTCTACCACCTAGAAGGACAAGGTTAGCAGATGCATGGGAACACCACCACCTGCAAGTTCCCCTCCAAGCCACACACCATCCTGACTTGGATCTACATTACTGTTCCTCACTGTCACTGGGTCAAAATCCTGGAATTCCCTTCCTAACAGGACTGTTGGTGTACCTACATCCCAAGGACTGCAGTGGTTCAAGAAAGCAGCTCACTACCGCCTTCTCAAAGGCAATTAGGGATGGGCAATAAATACTGGTCTAGCCAGCAACACCCACATTCCACAATCAAAAAAAAGTCACTTGGTAGTACAGATCTTTTGTATTGCTGAAAAAAAGAGACAAGCTGTTGAAGCTTTCCATCTTGCACTCATCAGGACAGACTCAAGATTGCCAAATTTCAATGGGAGCAACAATTTACACTGCATGAGAAAAGGGTGCTGATTGATTGGCAAGTTGACTACAACTGGATTGACTTAATCAAATCTGTAAGACTGCCTGCTGCTTAAAAAAATACCCAGTATCTCTGTCTCTGCCTGTGTGTTCTGTGGTTCTGAGGACCCTGCTTTTGTATTTTTTCTTCCAGAGCTGCCTATGTGATATCCATTGAATTGGACTGTATTCTGCATTGCTGCACCTCTTTCTCTAATACAACTCTGTGAGAATGTGTAAAATATGTTTAAATTCATGTTCGGATTAAAAAGGTGCAAATATATTTAAATTCATGTTTTAAGTAGAAAGGCTGTAAAATATGTTTAAAGTCATTTATGAAAAGGTTTTATTGAAAGGATTGTTGTTTTAGTAGTTTTCAAAGATGCTGTTTTATGAAAGTTCTGTTGCAACAGACGGTGCCATAAAGTCTGGGGTGAGACAATAGAAGCCAATCATATTAAGCCAGGTTAGGAAAGAGTATCAATTATATTAGGTCAGAAAGGGTGTAAAGCTGCAGAGTTTGGCACAAGGCAGCTCTGAAACAAAGAGACAAAAGCAGGGTCCTAAGAACCACAGAACACACAGGCAGAGACAGAGACACACGAAGAACCACAGAAGACGACTCACACAGAAGAAGAAGCCAGAGTAAAAAAGACATCAGAGAAGGACTGAAGACAGCATTACCTGTATCCAGGCAGCTTCGAGGAGCAAGGATCGAAAGCAGCTTTCAACTGTTACCTATTGTTAAGTTTCTTGTTTAAGCATTTATTCTTTTGACTTGTTGCACTGAAACCATTGTTGTTTGCCCTTTTTGTCTTGTCCAAGAACTCAGCTAAGGTCAGGGGCCTTACAGCTCTGTCTAATCAGAAACAGATGATGGAGTAAATTGGAGTTGCGCAAATGGCTTCCCAACTCTGATATATGAATGATGCCAATTATTTTTCCTCATGTTGCAGCAAGAGCATTGGATATGCCTCGGCGTGGTGGTGCACCCCCCACCCCCCAGCACCACACAAGCAAACAGTGTCAGACTGCCTGCACCCCCAGCACCAACCAGGCAGTCAGCAAGCCCCAATTCTTATGGAGCATGAAGAAGCCAGTGAGCAGTTGTATACTGCAATTGATGGCAAAGTAATGATTCTTGTAATTAATTTTCAAAACATTAGATAATCTTGTTGGTTTCAGCAAAAGGTGATGGATCATCATGACATTTGGTGCAGTGCAAAACTTGCCTCCATAATGACTTAAGTCATTCAGTGAGACTGAACCATTGAATACTGCTCTTATGTAGAGTCTGTAGTTAATTAATTAGTTAATTAGAGTTCAGAATATCACAAATCTCTCGCAACAGGAGCTCGCCAGGGAGGGAGGCCCCTTGTCACCGGTTTTGGAAGTCTGTGACTTTATTTTTTTCTCTTATTTACAGCATGCATCACACACAACCTTCAAACCTAGGGACTGAGTGAGGAATCTGTCAAGAAAGAGCTTAGTAAGATGAATAATTACACCTCCGAGAAAATACAAGACCTCAATAGAAGACCAAAATCCGGTGAACCATTAAACGTCTAAATGTAATTTATGTTTTTTTAATATTTTGATTACAGCTGTGATTTAACAATTGGATTCCAGGAACCCCATAAAGGATCCTTGGGTGCAGGACGAGAAAAGCTCAGAACAGACCTCATTCCTCGGAATGAAGCTTGGGAATGGCATGTAAGTGGCAGCACGTTTGGCTGTCTGCAATCTGATTTGTCTGAAATCATTTTAAAATTACTTATTTGTTCCAATGCATCTTATTTTATTATTTTTTTTAGATTAGAGATACAGCACTGAAACAGGCCCTTCAGCCCACCGAGTCTGTGCCGACCAACAATCACCCATTTATACTAACCCTACAATAATCCCATATTCCCTACCACCTACCAACACTAGGGGCAATTTACAATGGCCAATTTACCTATCAACTTGCAAGTCTTTGGCTGTGGGAGGAAACCGGAGCACCTGGCGAAAACCCACGCGGTCACAGGGAGAACTTGCAAACTCTGCACAGGCAGCACCCAGAATTGAACCCATGTCCCTGGAGCTGTGAGGCTGCGGGGTCTTGATCTCCATTTTTGTTCAAAATTGCTTTAAAATCACTTGAAAAATTTTATTTCAGTATCTCAGCGTCCCCATTTTCACAGACACATTGCAGGATCATTCAAAAAGAGTCCCACAAATTTTGTGGAGGAGGACCTGTGCGCCCTTCTGGATGAATGCAAGATGAGCATCACCTTGATGACCCCCCTCAATGGGGAATCAGTACTGGGGAAAAAATCCATGAGCTGACCAGGGTTAAAGCAAGGTAAGAAACTCGGCATGCTCCTTAACAGAATAAATACGAAGAACAAAACATTGCACATCATTTTTTTCTTTACGAATGCTGTTTGACTTGCTGAATGCTTCCACCATTTTCTGTTGTTTTAAGGGCTTTGAAAGGACAGACTTATTTGTCAGTCATGTTAAATTGATCTCTCAGCGACAGCTGTCCAAAAGGTATTAAGCTTTCAGGGCTGCCTCCTGCCATGATGTACCTGCTGAGACAGGTGGCAGGAGTTTTAAATGAGGGATGGTCAGCTGCTTTCCGCAGATCAGAGACTATGAAGGCCACATGCATCTGTTTACTCAGGAAGACACCCAGCAGCAAATGTGTTGACAAACTCCTTCAATTTCTGTTGGTGAGGGTGTCAGGTTTTTAACAGTGGGATGCCATAGAGTCAGTTTCGCAGCAACAGGAAATATTTGCTCAAGGACACATTTCAATGCCTGCAAAGCTCCCTCTGAAAGCAACAACCAAACAGCAGAACCCCAACACAAGCTGGAACCCTGACAACTGCCTGCCACATTGTTGCTTTATGTAGAGGAGTGTGGCCCTTGCCATCTGCATTTTTCATTTTACAGTTCACTGTTCTTGTGTGCCATTGGTCACTGAAGCTCACTAATGTTTTGTTACTCTTTATTTCACAATCATTTCATTGGTATTGTTTGTCGAATTAAAGTTTAATTGCAATTTTTTTTACTACTGTTGTTTCTTACACTATATCACCTCTCATAGTCCTTGAATTTGCAGCCCCACAGAGAACTATCCACAACATGATTGAGAATTCCTTAAGCCTCTGAGGTCAACTGGCTGGGGGTGGGTGGGCGTGGTGGCAGAGTGCTATTCTGAACAGAGATTACTGGCTAAACACTGTTTTAATCCAGAGTCATGATTCCCACTCTGGCCTGTCCAGTGTTGGGTCCTGCTCTGCTTCCCACCATCCCCAGATGCAGCTGCCACTTGACAGCAAACTGACACACTTTTTTTCTAACATATTTATCCACTGGGGTATGTCCTGTGTCCCTGTGATGAAATATAGGTATAAGAGGCTTACTTAGGTAGAATTTAGATATAATTAACACAATATACCTTTTAGAATTAAAGATTGAATAAATGGTCAGTTTTCAAGACTCATTGAAATTCCCTTTAAGGACAGAGTTAAAATCCATGAACATCCCTGTTACAATGGAATGTGTACCGGGAACGCCTTTTAAGTTAAATGATATAGGCTATACATAGTCCGTATTGATGACTATAATCTTAATTAGTTAATAATGTTAATGATACAAACAGACAGACTTAAACAGATGGTACAAAGAACCATCAAAGAACCATCACAGATGATCAATCACAAAATGGAATGTTACCTACAAAAACAGTTACTGCACAAATTTTATTAAAAATCTTTTAAGTATAAAACACATTTATAAAGTTAAGTCTTAATGTTACTATAAAACACGACAAACATTTTGACCAAATAAAAGCTCACAACCTTATGAGAAGGGAATTCTCAGCAGGTAATTAATTAGGAATAAGTAGCAAATGATATTACCATATATGGGTAACAAAAGCGGGAAAAACACGCACAGAAATGTAACATCTACATTCCAAAAGATGAGTTAATAGATTAGAAACAGTACAAACGTGAGAGTTTTGAATCAAAAAATCAGGGGTATTGAAATTCCTCATTAATGCTTCTCAGCCTATGGTGAGAATGGCTGACTGCATGACAAGAGAATTCTGTTCTTAACTAAGTGTGGTTTGTCTTGTTAAGCAGGAGGCTTACTCAGGGAATTTAAGGTAATAGTTTACTTTGAATTTTGATGGATATTTTAGGATATTTTGCTGTAACATTGTCAAGGTTGAACTTTTGGATTCTATTTTAGAAATAACATTATGTTTTACACCTTTTAGTAATCTTTGATATTGTAGTATACTTATCCACTTGAAAGTGTATTGCATGTTAAATTCTTTAATATATAAAAGTTAATAAATCGTCTCGTAGCATTCTGCTTACAACTACAAGAACTCCCTCTCTGTGTCTCTAAGTGGGAAAATACATATTGGAAAGTTTCCCAGACACTTATAAAATCTGGGATATATCCAAAAGATGGTAATATTCTCTGTTAGTTTTCTTTCTTTGAGGGAAAGCTAGTTCAATTCTTTGGACCCAAATAAGTGTCCATAAGAGTATGTCTGGTTGAAACTTAATTAAAGGAGATTTATAGGGATGTACTCCTGATTTGGTTTAGTCCCTATAAGGGGTTAAAGTCATAAATCACTTCATTTGACGCCCAAAACATGTCTTGTTGTTAACAGAATCCTATACTTATCTATTTGTCTTTAATGTTTATTTTAGAATTGTAAGTACAGAAGGAGTGTTTACTGCCAGCAGTACTAAGACCCCGATTTAAGTATCTAGAGACGGCAATCTCTTGATCACAGTTTGTGGATCTTAAATCAGAACTCCAACATTCTACTTTTGAGGTTTGGAAATTTCCTTTAAAGTTCACTTTAAATCCTAGCTGCGATCAGGTCCTGACACATTGATTCCGTTCAGCCATAATAAATAATTTTTATTTTATTTTAGAGATACAGCACTGAAACAGGCCCTTCAGCCCACCGAGTCTGTGCCGACCATCAACCACCCATTTATACTAATATAACACTAATCCCATATTCCTACCACATCCACACAATTCCACTACCTATACTAGGGGCAATTTATAATGGCCAATTTACTTATCAACCTGCAAGTCTTTGGCTGTGGGAGGAAACCGGAGCACCCGGCGGAAACCCACGCAGTCACAGGGAGAAGTTGCAAACTCCGCACAGGCAGTACCCAGAACTGAACCCGGGTCGCTGGAGCTGTGAGGCTGCGGTGCTAACCACTGCATCACTGTGCTGCCCAATGTTGTAGGGATTGGCTTAATTTTTCCTTTGGGTGATCCATCAGCTTGTTTCAGTAGATTACAGAATCCCATTCCGCTGCCTCAGGCGGATCAGGTAGTTGTCTTTGAGATAGATAATTAGGTGTCGATGGTTCAGTTAGAGCTCATGGTATTATTGTGGCTCATCCCCAGGTGGACGGGATAGAACGTATCCAGTGGGATAATCAGACTGACACCCCAGACCCACAACATTCTTTAATGATAAAGTGCATGTCTGTACAACTGGGTGGCCGAATGACTGGTGCACAACAGGGTGGGGGTATCCATGGTAGATTAGTAGGTCCTGGGTCTCCCTACGTGCGTGGTGGCCATGGATTTTGGTTCAGATGGCTTCCTCACAATAAGGTTTGAGATCAGAATTTGTGAGAGGATTATAGACAGCTACTGATACATCATCTTCAAATGAAACAGGCCCTTGTTCAAGCTTTTGCTAATGACGGTACTGCAGGCTTTCCTCTGTCAGTGGGACAACCAGTGCGATCTCAAATTACGCCCCTAGGCAATGCAAATCTTAACTCTATATTATGTCATGTGTGGCAAGCCCGGTCTCAGCAACCAAGATAAAACAAGATGGATTTTAAACAACCTTGATAGACTTGACACTTGCTGTCAAGGCTGGAGTGCTGCACATTTACAGCAGTTCCTCTCCATGATGATAAACTCTGATCTAGTACCCCCAATCAATAGGTGCAACAACTGGATTCAAATTTACGTCCACCTCCTGACCGCAACTCAGGGTGGGCATGTCATGGGAACAATCAAAGAAATCCTTCAAAATACAGTCAAGTTGATAGTCGCTGGTTTGGTAGTCGCCTATTGATTAGGCAGGGACCTTACTCATGGAAACTGGGAAATTGTTCACGGTTGTCTGGCTAACCAGTATCAGAATTCTGTGCTTAGACTACCCTGTGAAGGTGCATTATCTGCTTATCCTGATGACCAGCAGAGGTGGGATAATGTTGAATGCATTATCCATTCGAATTATACCTTGCTGGGTCTGCCCCATGCTAAGCTCAAGGTCCAGCCGGATCCCAAGGTTAAAAATAATACAGACAACGTCTCTGCTTCACACAGACAGGGACATGATAGGACCCGGGCTCCTTCTCGTTCCAGTCGCCCGCCAACACATTCCTTTGGGACCCTGGCCGGGCACTCTGTTCGGTCTCCAATGCCATCTCACCAGGTGCGCGAGCAGCATACCTCCCTGGAATGGTCGGAACGGTCTGGCACCACACCTTAGAGAGATAGCAGGGTCAGATGGGATCCCTAGGGGGTTGCAGTTTACACCGGCCGTGCCTATCACAGGGTAATGGGAGGATCCAGGGCTGACAAGGGCAGAGATCAGAAAGACTCCCGACAGGATCGGCATCCACCCCAAGGGGGCGATTGTCATGACTGTAAGCCTGCTGATAGACCACCTGAGGAATCAGGAAAGTGTGAGACTCCTAAGAGGGAGGGGCAGACATCAGTTAAAGTCATCAGAAATCAAGACAGGGCTGATAGTCAGGACTCGGAAGAATATGACTCTCCGCAATGAAGGGCTGGCACCCAGCCAGGGTCTCTTGAATTCCCCCAGGCCCTGGCAACACTGCCTACCGCTGAACAGGTTCAGGCACACTTTGATACAGGAGCTGATTACTCCGTTATGGATCCTATAATTATAAAAACACAGTGGTCAGATTTGGGGAGCCCGATTTATCAGTTATCAGTTGGGGGATTCACACAGTGAAAGTCACAGCTGATTGACTTTTATGAAATTCCTGTTACTATCTGCAGCATTACAGCCACCCTTGAGGTGGGATTGGTACCTGATTTAGTTTGCCCTATTATAGGACAGCCTGATATTCAACACTTCCTTAAGATCACATCCAGGCCTGTGAAGGCATCACAGACCAGGATGACCGACCAACATATTTTCAGGCACAACTGGATTGCACCTGCCTGGGGGGGGGGGGGGGGTGCAGGTGGTAGATAAGGCTCTCTTGGAACAGCTTCTAAACAAGTACTACCCTTATCTACAGCATCGTCTGAACCAATGTGGCAAGGTAGATACAGAACCTCACTCTCTTGATGCAGGCTGGCACAAGCCCAGAAACTGGCCTATTCAGGATCATAAAGGGAAATTAGATCTACTCAATACTATTAGGGATTCAGAGAAACAAGATGCCCTGATAAAAATGCCCTCTAAAACTAATTCACCATTGTTTGGTGTCCTTAAACCTGATGGCAGATGGAGATTAGTGGTCAATTACTTAGTAAAGTCTCAGTGCTGAGCACTGCTCAGCAGCAGAATTCCACTGCCCATCTTTCCGGCACAAAAAGAGAAATATTTAAATCTTGTATTGATTTGGCCAACCGTTTTTGGTCTCACCCACTTAAAGAATCTTACTGGCAAAAGACTGCGATGACTGCCCCTGACGGCTTTCAATACTGTTGGACTAGATTACTCCAGGGATTTCAAAACAGTCCCGTTCATTTTTCTGCTCAGGTTATCAATCTTTTAAAAGAACTGCCCAATGTTAACTCTTACGTGGATGACATTTATGTTTCACATAATGACCTCCAAGAACACTTGCAGGCTGTTGATACAGTCTTATCCCAGCTCACTGCTGCTGGATACCAGATCAACATTAAAAAGAGTCAATTCATTCGAGAGGAAGTAGATTTCTTCGGCCTCCGTATAACTGGAACTGGTAAGGGATTAACTCAGTCCTATAAAGAGAAACAAGACACAATTCGATATCCCCAAACCTTGAAAAATCTACAGGCTAGTTTAGGACTCCTGAACTTTGCTAGACCTTTTACACTGACCTTTGCTGAGCTCTCAGCACCTCTGTTTGCTCGAGTAGGCGAGGCAGCTAAAGGCGCATTCATTTTTTCCCCGGATGGTTACTTGAAATTACAGCAACTGTGCCACGATATATAGAAGGCTATAGATCTGGAACAAAGAGACTTGCAGTTCCCACTTAATCTTTATGTTAAAACATCTCCTAATCTTGCAGTTGCAGGTTTTTACAATGAAAATCGCAGTGTGCCGTTCAGTTTCATTCTTATAATTTTTCCAATGTTGAAAGACAAATAAAAGTCATGAGAATGACAGTTCAGTGTCTCATTAAAACATGACCCCTTCAAGGGATACATCCCATTACAATTTATACTGAAATACCAGACTTAATATCAGTTTTGCAAATGGCCTCTGATGAAAGAAGAGCCACTCAAATCAGATATGACAAATGGACTTACTTTTTGAATGATCCTACACTTATTTTAAAATTTCTATCCTCTGACATGGCCTTAGAACACTTCCCTGTTATGGAAGATGATGATACCGAGGAGGGAGTTAAACAAATACCTCTAAAACCACTTACAGATTATCACCAGTTATTTACTGTGATGGGTCATCAATGATGATTAAAAAAGGGACATCCCAACAATCCCCAGCTGAGGTGGGGATAGTAATAGGTACCTTTCGGGATTCTTATTTTTTCTATTTGGAGGAATTGTTATCCATACCCCTTGGTCAATGGACAGCACATTATGCTCAAGCTGCAGCATTACGGTATGCTTTAGAAAAGGCAGACCCAGTTAAGCCCACATTGATTTGTCCAGATAGTGACTATTGTAATCGGGCTTACAACCAAGACCTAGTGTTCTGGGAGCAGACAGGCTTTACCAATCATAAAGGTAAACCCATAAAACACAAATCATTGTGGGAAGATATTCTCCATTTACGAAAGGAGAACCGCAATTGTCAGGTAATTCATGTACCCAGGCATACCACTGGTTCAGTACACTCAAAGGGCAACAGTCTTGCAGATGGACAGGTAAAACTTTCAGTCTGCATGACACCCCCTCGAGAAGGGCCTGCCATAGTTAATGTAGTCACTAGGGCAGAACGGGCAGTTAATCAGGATGAGAAACTGATTCAGCTATTAGACCCAATGAATGAGAATCCAAAAGAATATCCATTGAAGTACTTCTATTCTGAGACCTCAACTGGTATTGTACTGGTTAAATTGCCCAAGGGTGTCCAGGAAGTAACCCCGAGTTGCAAACGAAAACATCTTGTAAAAGAAGCTCACGAAGATAGTGGTGCCTGAACAACATTCTGCAAACTGACTATATATTGGTGGCCAGGCATGCTTAAAGCCTGTAAAACATATGTGGCAAATTGTGAGCCATGTAATGTAACTAACAAATCATCACTTATTAAACTGCCACCGTTGGCTCCTGTGAAGTCTAATAAACCAATGAAGAATTTTTTGTTGATTTTGTTGGACCACTTCCCCCATCAACGGGGTATAAACATGTTCATGTTTGTGTTGATGTCTGCACTTCTTTCTGCTGACTGGTCCCCACAAAAACTGTTTTGGAAACCACACTTGTCAATGCTATTACTGACATCATTACTGTAGCTGATGCACCCAAAATCCTACACTCTGATCAAGGTGGAGCCTTTGTTTCCAAAGTTTTCAAAGACTGTTGGGAGATTGGGTTAGAGCATAGCAAACCACATCATCCGCAGTTAGCGGGACTGGTGGAACATGAAAACCAGGAAGTAAAAAAGCTATTGACCAAACTGTTGAGAATTAGAGGAAATAAGTGGGCCGCCATCATTCCGAAGGTGCAGCTATCACTAAATAATGTGCCCACGGGTGCATCAGGGACAGTGTTCCCTAGAACAATGTATTATTTAATGTATGGTATTGAAATGCATACACCACTTACTCAAGTTTCTTTTATTGCCTCTACGCTTTCTGATTCCTTGACCTGACAGCAACCATTAGATTTGAAACAAGAAATAACAGATCAAATTCATAAAATTGATCAGAGGATCAGAGAGAAGAATAGACAAAAACAGGTAACTAACAAAGCTTGGCAATCTGTAACCGGGGAATGGGTTCAGGAGAAAATGTTGCAACAGAAACCTGGTTTCAGACCTAAGTGGAAGAAACCTATTCAAATACATTCTGTTATTAATGAAAGAACTGTCAAAGAATTTGCTAGCCAGCAGAATGGCAAGCAATCTCTGAAAACTGTCTCTGTAGACAACATGAAGAGTTGTACTGAAGAGCACAGGAATGGAGGAATAGTATAAGGTGCAGTCGCACACTGTGTTTCAGGACCCAGCCTGGAGGATGGCATCGGAAACGACGCTAATTGAACTACAACCAACTGCATCAATAACTGTTCCTCCCCCACGGAGGACTTCGCAGCTCCTCAAAGGTTGGTTTCACTGGAAACCACACCCGACACAATGAGCGATAGTCAAGCCACAACAACAGAAGATGGAGAAACTGCGGGAAAGGAACAAAGCACCAAAGTATCTCAGTGATGGGACTTGCTCTCGAGTAAAGAAAGGATTGAGGTACTTTTGTTTACTCCAGCCTTGATTATTCTTCTGTTTTTCGTTTTAGTTACTATTTTATGGACTATTATTAAATATGGTGCTGACACTCAGTCTCAAATTACAGAAGATTTGTTTCCAGACCTTCCTATCAAGCATAGCAGTAAAAATGCTACTGTGGCTTCCACGCTCATTTCATGAAGACGTCGTTCTCTCACAATTTCTAATAACCGATCCATAATGTCTAAGGTACTGCTTCCTTTTGGTATTATTTCTATACCTCAGCCTCAACCACTTGTGTTATCACATGGCTCTATATATCAGCCTACACAAGTTGAATTTGATATCACAATTCTGGCTAAGACTCTTGAAATTCAGTCGATTTGAAAAGAAAATGAACTGGTTAATCAATTTAATGTTACCATGTGTAACCTTAGGGTTGGAAATCTGACTTTTCAGATGTCAGCTTGTGATCTAGGTGAAAAAACATGCAGTGAGCAATGCTTTGAACAGGTGGGACATTGCTACTTTATTGAATGGGTTAAACAGAAATTCCTATGCTCCTCGTGTAATTTATATGCCTGTTAAACTTAGTAAGCTTGGTACTGTTCTTGGGATCCTCACACTGATGAGGTTGGAAAACATCCGACATCAAATTTTGCACCCACTGACTTTCCCATCAACCCGATATTTTCAATTGCAAAAACATACCCCCAGAAGGACATGATGTGGAATCAAGAATCAGGTGTATTTGGCTCCACTTCTCCAACTCGTCAGTATGTTCCTAAAATGAGTTCATCAGTTCATTTCTGGCACCATAATAAACCTATGGTTTTACTCCTTGTGGATGGTGGCTTTCCTTATAATTCGACAATTTTTTGCTCCTCAGAATTCTACTCTGAATCTTTTCAGAATTCATGGACTTATGACGGGATGGCTGAAATTGATCGAATGCTCACTGATGATTGCAGAAAGAAGCACCCCTGCTCGTCAGACAACAAGTATTGCCGAGCATCATCTTGCCTGCCTCGAGATTGGTACTGAGGAATTTAGATTGGGGGCGGCTGTTTGAGGGTAAATCAACATCTGACATGTGGGAGTCTTTCAAACGTCAGTTGATTAGAATCCAGGACCAGCATGTTCCTGTGAGGATGAAGGATGAGTTTGGCAAATTTCGGGAACCTTGGATAACGAGGGATATTATGAGCCTAGTCAAAAAGAAAAAGGAAGCATTCATAAGGGCTAGAAGGCTGGGAACAGATGAAGCCCTTGAGAAATATAAAGAAAGTAGGAAGGAACTTAAGCAAGGAGTCAGGAGGGCTAAAAGGGGTCATGAAAAGTCATCGGCAAACAGGATTAAGGAGAATCCCAAGGCTTTTTATACGTATATAAAGAGCAAGAGGGTAATCAGGGAAAGGGTTGGCCCATTCAAGGATAGAGGAGGGAATTTACGTGTGGAACCAGAGGAAATGGGTGAGGTGCTAAATGAGTACTTTGCATCAGTATTCACCAAAGAGAAGGACTTGGTGGATGATGAGTCTAGGGAAGGGAGTGTAGATAGTCTGGGTCATGTCATTATCAAAAAGGAGGTGTTGGGCATCTTGCAAAGCATTGAGGTAGATAAGTCCCCAGGGCCTGATGGGATCTACCCCAGAATACTGAGGGAGGCAAGGGAAGAAATTGCTGGGGCCTTGACAGAAATCTTTGTATCCTCATTGGCTACAGGTGAGGTCCCAGAGGACTGGAGAATAGCCAATTTGCTCCTTTGTTTAAGAAGGGTAGCAAGGATAATCCAGGAAATTATAGGCCGGTGAGCCTTACGTCAGTGGTAGGGAAATTATTAGAGGGGATTCTTCAGGACAGGATTTACTCCCATTTGGAAACAAATGAACTTATTAGCGAGAGGCAGCATGGTTTTGTGAAGGGGAGGTCATGTCTCACTAACTTGATTGAGTTTTTTGAGGAAGTGACGAAGATGATTGATGAAGGAAGGGCAGTGGATGTTGTCTATATGGACTTCAGTGAAGTCTTTGACAAGGTCCCTCATGGCAGACTGGTACAAAAGGTGAAGTCACACAGGATCAGAAGTGAGCTGGCAAGATGGATACAGAACTGGTTGGTCATAGAAGACAGAGGGTAGCAGTGGAAGGGTACTTTTCTGAATGGAGGGCTGTGACTAGTGGTGTTCCACAGGGATCAGTGCTGGGATCTTTGCTGTTTGTAGTATATATAAATGATTTGGAGGAAAATGTAGCTGGTCTGATTAGTAAGTTTGCAGACAACACAAAGGTTGGTGGAGTTGCGGACAGTGATGAGGATTGTCAGAGGATACAGCAGGATATAGATCGGTTGAAGACTTGGGAGGGGAAATGGCAGATGGAGTTTAATCTGGACAAATGTGAGTTTTTTTAAAAATTCATTCATGGGATGTAGGCGTCATTGGCTAGGCGAGCATTTATTGCCCATCCCTAATTGCCCTTGAGAAGGTGGTGGTGAGCTGCCTTCTTGAACCGCTGCAGTCCATTTGGGGTAGGTATACCCACAGTGCTGTTAGGAAGGGAGTTCCAGGATTTTGACCCAGTGACAGTGAAGGAACGGCGATATAGTTCCAAGTCAGGATGGTGTGTGACTTGGAGGGGAACTTGCAGCTGGTGGTGTTCCCAGGTATTTGCTGCCCTTGTCCTTCTAGTTGGTAGAGGTCGCGGGTTTGGAAGGTGCTGTCTAAGGAGCCTTGGTGCATTGCTGCAGTGCATCTTGTAGATGGTACACACTGCTGCCACTGTGCATCGGTGGTGGAAGGAGTGAATGTTTGTAGATGGGGTGCCAATCAAGCGGGCTGCTTTGTCCTGGATGGTGTCGAGCTTCTTGAGTGTTGTTGGAGCTGCACCAATCCAGGCAAGTGGAGAGTATTCCATCACACTCCTGACTTGTGCCTTGTAGATGGTGGACAGGCTTTGGGGAGTCAGGAGGTGAGTTACTCACCTCAGGATTCCTAGCCTCTGACCTGCTCTTGTAGCCATGGTATTTATATGTAAACTCCAGTTCAGTTTCTGGTCAATGGTAGCCGCTAGGATGTTGATAGTGGGGGATTCAGCGATGGTAATGCCGTTGAATGTCAAGGGGAGATGGTTAGATTCTCTCTTGTTGGAGATGGTCATTGCCTGGCACTTGTGTGGCGTGAATGTTACTTGCCACTGATCAGCCCAAGCCTGGATATTGTCCAGGTCTTGCTGCAATTCTACACGGACTGCTTCAGTATCTGAGGAGTCACGAATGGTGCTGAACATTGTGCAATCATCAGCAAACATCCCCACTTCTGACCTTATGATTGAAGGAAGGTCATTGATGAAGCAGCTGAAGATGGTTGGGCCTAGAACACTACCCTGAGGAACTCCTGCAGTGATGTCCTGGAGCTCAGATGATTGACCTCCAACAACCACAACCATCTTAATTTGCGCTAGGTATGACTCTAGCCAGTGGAGGGTTTTCCCCCTGATTCCCATTGACCTCAGTTTTGCTCGGGCTCCTTGATGCCATACTCGGTCAAATGCTGCCTTGATGTTAAGGGCAGTCACTCTCACCTCACCTTTTGAGTTCAGCTCTTTTGTCCATGTTTGAAGCAAGGCTGTAATGAGGTCAGGAGCTGAGGTGCCCTGGCAGAACCCAAACTGAGCATCACTGAGCAGGTTATTGCTAAGCAAGTGCTGCTTGATGGCACTGTTGGTGACACCTTCCATCACTTTACTGATGATTGAGAGAAGGCTGATGGGGCGCATCACATAGGTAATGCATTTTGGAGGATCTAATACAGGTGGGAAGTATCCAATAAATGGCAGAACCCTTGGGAGTATTGACAGGCAGAGAGATCTGGGCATACAGGTCGACAGGTCACTGAAAGTGGCAACACAGGTGGATAAGGTAGTCAAGAAGGCATACGGCATGCTTGCCTTCGTCGGTCGGGGCATAGAGTATAAAAATTGGCAAGTCATGCTGAAGCTGTACAGAACTTTAGTTAGGCCACACTTGGAATATTGTGTGCAATTCTGGTCACCATACTACCAGAAGGACATGGAGGCTTTGGAGAGAGTACAGAAGAGGTTTACCAGGATGTTGCCTGGTCTGGAGGGCATTGGCTATGAGGAGAGGCTGGATAAACTCGGATTGTTTTCACTGGAATGACAGAGGTGGAGGGGTGACATGATTGAGGTTTAAAAAGTTATGAGTGGCATGGACAGAGTGGATAGTCAGAAGCTTTTTCTCAGGGTGAAGAGTCAGTTACTAGGGGACATAGGTTTAAGGTGCGAGGGGCAAAGTTTATAGGGGTTGTGTGAGACAAGTTCTTTACACAGAGGGTGGTGAGTGCCTGGAACTTGCTGCCGGGGGAGGTGGTGGAAGCAGGTACGATAGTGATGTTTAAGAGGCATCTTGACAAATACATGAATAGGATGGGAATAGAGGGATATGGACCTCGGAAGTGCAGTAAATTTTAGTTTTGGCAGGCATCAAGATCGGCACAGGCTTGGAGGGCCAAATGGCCTGTTCCTGTGCTGTACTGTTCGTTGTTCTTTGTTCTTTGACATCTCAGTTCAGAGATGCACTCCAACCTCAAAGTGCCCCACTCCCACAATGTGCAGCTGGTGTGGGACCATATTTAGGGCATCAAGCAGGTCAATGGCCAACAGTCATGCCTCTATTCTGCACCAGTCTATTGTACCATCAGCATTTTACTGGGCGACAAGGGTTATCTGCTGACCATATGGCTCATGGCTCATGACTCTAGTGCATAACCCACATACATGTTGGCTCTATGCAAATAACAGGAGCCATGCTGCCACACGACATGTCATTGAGCAGACAACTCGGGTGCTTAAGCAATGCTTCCACTGCCTGGTCTGCTTGGGAGGGGACCTGCAACACTCTTCAGAATGTGTGTCATGATTTGTCATGGTCTGCTTATCCTGCACTACCTTGCTACCATGAAGGCACAGCCATTGTAAACTGCTGTACAGGGAGAAGCTGAAAAGGAGGAGGCCTTTCCATGGCCTAATGCTCCTATACAGTGCTACTCCAATGGCTACAGCAAGGCTGGTGGAAGGCTGCTGACTTTCACTGTGCTGCTGGAGGGCACAGAGTGTGAAGAAGGGAGTTTGATAAGTGAGTGAATTTTACGAGTTACTCTCTCTGAAGTCTATTTTTTGTTTTGTTTACACTTAGCAATTAATTGAAATTACTGTTTAAGTTAAGAGGTAAGTTGGGTTTCTTACAGTTTTAAATAGGGATATACAAGCTCTCTGAGAGTAGCTGTAGCTAATTAGGTAGCTCGCTTAAACTGGTTTCTGAGCTCTAGCAGAGCTGACACAGCATTGTTTTCCAGGAACATAAATTCAGGGACTGTCACTGCTTCTTCTCTGCACTGAGTGCTGCTGGAGGGCACAGAGTGTGAAGTAGGGAGTTTGGTAAGTGAGGGAGTTTGGTAAGGAGGGTAACTATAAATTGAGAGAAAATAAATTTGTCTGCACAGAGAACTGCTTTGAGTGCACAGAGTGCAAAGTGGGAGTCTGCTGTGTGAGGGAGGGGCTCCTTTCTTTCTTGTTCTACCTTTTTTCAGCCTCCAGTAGTTGCCTCCCTCTTCGGTACAGGAGAAGAAACTGACTGGTGAGTAATTGGTAAGTTATTCTACTTCTAATTGTAATAAATAGTTTTTAAAGTTATGGTATGGCAGGTCAGCTCGGCCAAGTGGAATGTACATCCTGCAGTATGTGGGAAATCATGGAGGCACTACGTGTCCGAGACGAACACATCTGCAAGGAGTATCACCGGCTGCAAAAACTTGAGCTCCGGGTTTCGGAACTTGAGCGGCAGCTGGAGTCGCTGTTGTGCATCCATGAAGCAGAGGGCTATGTGGATAGCACATTTAGGGAGGTGGTCACACCGCAGGTTAGGAGCATGCAGGCAGAAAGGGAATGGGTAACCGCCAGGTAGTCTAAGAGAACCAGGCAGGCAGTGCAGGAATCATGAGTCTATCTCACTTGCTAATTGGTTTTCCATTTTGGATACTGGTGAGGTCGATTGTTCCTCAGAGGAGTGCAGCCAAAGCAAAGTCCATGGCACCACTGGTGCCGCAGCTGCACAGGAGGGGAGGATGAAGAGTGGAAGAGCAATAGCGATGGGGGATTGAACAGGCATTTCCGCGGCAGAAAACGTGACTCCAGGATGGTGCGTTGCCATCCTGGTGCCAGGGTCAAGGATGTCAGGGAGCGGCTGCAGGACATCCTTCTGGAGGAGGGTGAACAGCCAGACTTCGCAGTCCACATTTGGTAGGAAGAGGGATGAGGTCCTGAAAGCAGATTTTAGGGAGTGAGGAGATTAAAAAGCAGGACCTCAAGAGCAGTAATCTCAGGATTACTCCCAATGCCACGTGCAACTAAGCATAGGAATAAAAGGATTAATCCATTGAACACATGCCTGGAGAATTGGTGTAGGAGGGAGGGCATCAGATTTCTGAGGCATTGGGACCAGTTCTGGGGCAGGTGGGACCTGTACAAAATGGATGGGCTACACCTTAAAAGGACCAGAACTAATATCCTTGCAGAAAGATTTGCTAGTGCTGTTAGGGAGGGTTTAAACTAGCTTGTGAGGGGGATGGGAACCTGAGGGGTAGCTCAAATTGGAAGGAAGTAAAGCTGGTAACAGGAGGTAGAAAAGTAGCAAGTGACATTAGAAGGCAGTCAAAACAAAGCCAAGCATCAACTAGATTTAGAATGCAGAATAATGTCAAGGAGACAAGGTTAAGGACACTCTACCTGAATGCATGCAACATTCACAACAAGGTTCATGATTTGAAGGCACAAATAGAGGTAAATGGGTATGATCTAATTGCCATTATGGAGACGTGGCTACTGGGCGACCAGTAGACTGGGAACTGAATATTCAAGGATATTCAACATTTAGGAAGGACAGGAAAAAAGGAAAAGGAGGTGGTGTTGCACTGATAACAAGGGATGGGATCAGTAAATTAGTAAGGGAGGATCTCAGATCAGAAGAAGAAAATGTGGAATCTGTTTGGGTGGGGCTAAGCAAACAACAAGGGGCAGTAAACATTGGCAGGAGCTGTAATCGGCCACCAAACAGTAGTGGTAGTGTGGGGCATGGTATTAATCAGGAAATTAGAGAAGCATGTAGCATGGGTAATGCAGTAATTATGGGTGACTTCAATCTGCACATAGACCGGGTAAACCTAATGAGCACTAATGCTGTGGAGGATGAGTTTCTGGAATATGTTAGGGATGATTTTCTAGAGCAGTATGTTGAGGAACTGATTAGAGAACAGGCTATTTTAGATCTAGTATTATGTAATGAGAAAGGAATAATTAATAATCTTGTAAAAGAACCTTTAGGGATGAGTGACCTTAATATGGTAGAATTTTACATTATGTTGGAAAGTGAGGTAGTTCAATCTGAAGCCAGGGTATTAAATTTGAACAAAGGAAATTACGTAGGTATGAGGGGCAAATTGGCTGAGGTGGATTGGGAAAATACATTAAAAGGTATGACAGTGCATAGACGATGGATAGTCTTCAAAGGATTATTACATAGTTTACAGCAACTATATATTCCTTCAAGGCACATAAATCCCAAAAGTAAAGGCAGTCAACCATGGCTAACAAAAGAAGTTAAGGATTGTATAAGATTAAAAGAAAAGGCCTATAAAGTTGCCAGAAATAGTAGTAATCCTGAGGATTGGGAGGATTTTAGAATACAGCAAAGAAACTGATAAAGAAAGGGAAAATAGAATATGAATGTAAACTAGCAAAAAACATAAAAATGGACTGTAAAAGCTTCTATAGGTACATAAAAAGGAAACGTTTGGCTAAGACAAATGTGGGTCCATTACAGGCAGAGTCAGGAGAATTTATAATGGAGAATACAGAAATGGCAGTGAAGCTAAATGATTACTTTGTGTCTGTCTTCACTGAGGAAGATACAAGGAATCTCCCAGAATTAGAGATCTAAGGGACTAGGGAGAATGAGGAATTGAAGGAAATTAGTATTAGTAAGAAGCATGCATTGGAGAAATTAATGGGGTTGAAGGTCCCAGAGTGTTGAAAGAGGTAGCTATGGAGATAGTGGGTGCATTGGTGATCATCTTTCAAAATTCTATAGATTCTGGAATGATTCCTGCAGATTGGAAAGTAGCAAATGTCACCCCACTATTTAAGAAGGGAGGGAGAGAGAAAACAGGGTCAAGAACGAGACAGCATAGATTTAAAGTATTTGGTCAGAGAAGCAAAAGTGACATGAAGAAAAACTTTTTCACACAGTGAGTGGTTAAGATCTGGAATGCACTGCCTGAGAATGTGTTGGAGGCAGGCTTAATTGAAGCATTCAGAAGGGAATTAGACAGTTATATGAAAAGGAAGAATGTGCAGGGTTATGGGGAGAAGGCAGGGGAATGGAACTGCGGGAATTGCTCTTTCAGTGAGCCAGTGCGGACACGATGGGCTGAATGGCCTCCTCTGCACTGTAACGATTCTGTGAGTTTGTGATTCTGTTAGCCTTACATTTATAATAGTAAAAATGTTAGAATCTATTCGAAAGGATGTGATAAATTGACACTTGGGGAGCTTTTTGAGGATGTTACTGACAGAATTGATAAAGGGGAGTCAGTGGACATTGTATACGTGGATCTTCAGAGGGCTTTTGATAAAGTCCCCCACAGGAGTTTGGTTTGCAAAATTAAAGCACATGGAATAGGAGGTAATATCCTGGCAATCCTATTAAGGATTGGTTAACAGGCAGAAAACAAAGAGTAGGAATAAATGGGTCATTCTCACATTGGCAGGCTGTGACTAGTGGGGTACCGCAAGGATGAGTACTTGGGCCCCTGCTGTTCACAATATATATCAATGATTTGGGTGTAAGGACCAAATGTAATATTTCCAAGTTTGCGGACGACACAGAACTCAGTGACAATGTGTGTTGCGAGGAAGATGCAAAGTGGCTTCAAGAGGATTTGGACAGACTTAGTGAGTGGGCAAGAACATGGCAGATGGAATATAATGTGGAAAAATGTGAGGTTATCCATTTTGGTAGAAGGAACAGATATGCAGAGTATTTCTTAAATGGCAAGAGATAAGAAAGTGTAGCTGTACAAAGGGACCTGGGTGTCCTCATCAATAATTCACTGAAAGCTGACTTGCAGGTGCAGCAAGCAATTAAGAAGGCTAGTGGTATGCTAGCCTTTATCTCAAGAGGATTTGAGTACAGGAGTAGTGAAGTCTTGCTTCAATTGTATAGAACCTTGGTCAGACCGAAGCTGGAGTACTGTGTGCAGTTTTGGTCCCCTTACCTTAGGAAGGATATTATTGCCATAGAGGGAGTGCAACGAAGGTTCACCAGACTTGTTCCTGGGATGGCGGGACTGTCATATGAAGAGAAATTGGGGAAATGGGGCCTGTATTCTCTAGAGTTTCGAAGAATGTGAGGTGATCTCATTGAAACCTACAAAATACTTAAAGGATAGACAGGGTAGATGCAGGTAAATTGTTTCCCCTGGTTGGGGAGTCTCGAATCAAAATAAGGGGGAAGCCACTTAGGACAGAGATGAGGAGAAATTTCTTTACTCAGAAGGTTGTGAATCTTAGGAATTCTCTACCCCAGAGGGCTGTGGAAGCTCAGTCATTGAGTATGTTTAGAGTAGAGATTAACAGATTTCTAAATACCAATGATATAAAGGGATATGGGGATATGGTGGGGAAACGGCATTGAAGTAGATGATCAGCCATGATCGTATTGAATGGCAGAGCAGGTTCAATGGGCTGAATGGCCTACTCCTGCTCCTATGTTCTTGTGTTCAGTGGAAGAGACTGCAGAAAGCCTTGCAGAGCGACCTCATGCAGCTCAGGCCCTAGAAGCCCTGCCTTTGAACAGCATCATTTCGGCATGGGTGGCAGCAGTCTGGGCTGGCTGAGTGCCAGACAACAGCAAGTGCATGAGTGGTGGAAAGATGAATGCTGTCACCATGAGAAAGGGCAGCAGGTGGAACCACTGCCACCCCTCTAGGGCTGTGCCTCAGCAATCCTAGTAATCTGCTGGAGCACAGACTGCTGAACTGCTGTGAGACCCTGCAAGTCCCTTTGAACACTAGTATTCACAGCTGGCGGGCAGCCATAAAGGTGGGGCTAAAGTGTGGCGAGTCAAAGAGACTTAGCAGTTGGCAGGAAAAAAGACAGAGGCACAAGGGGAGAGTCAACTGTGTAACAGCCCCGACAAACAAATTTTTCTGCAGCACCTGTGGAAGAGCCTGTCCCTCTAGAATTGGCCTTTATAGCCACTCCAGGCGCTGCTCCACACACCACTGACCACCTCCAGGTGCTTGCCCATTGTCTCTCGAGATAAGGAGGCCAAAGAAGATTCACAGCAGTAGGCTGAGCTGGATAGCAGCAAGTTGAGGTTGTGTGACCTCAGTCTGACCTTCTATTGAAGCACTCAGATGTTGGGTGGATGGCTTCTGCTTGTACTGCAGTGGAAGCTAAAAGGTCAACCATCTGACGCTGCATCATTGTTGGGTCCACAAGTGTGGTAATAGAATTGGCCACCACTTTCACGCTGGTAAAGATGGGCTACAAACTCTGCACAAAGCCATACAAGGTTGGTGCTCCAGACAGTGACCACAGGCTTTTTGGCCAATGCATCATTTCTGTGTGCATGCCATCTGCCTTTTTCTGTACGCTGTCCTATTGAAATCTTCATCTGAGTCCTGTGCAGCAGAATTCATGTGTGACCACACCCTCTGGTGAGCTGGCACCTACGCTACCCTTTCCATCTGCCCTGGCTGCAGGTCACCCGTGTCCAGTGTCTCACTATGTGAAGATCCCACCTCTAAACTAGCCTCTTGCAGTGTCGGTATCCGAGTTGGTGGCTGCAAGTGTCATTGCAATTGATGGTGTTTCTTTATCATCAGTCTCCTCTGCCTCTACCACTTTTTGTTCCTACACCACTGGCCAGGTTGTAGTTCTTGTGTATGTGAAAGGAGAAAGGTACAAAATTAGGTTGCAGTGAGGGGAGGGGAGAAAGCAAGAGGTGCATGCTTACACCATGTGCAGCTTGTAAATCAGAAGGGACTATGGGATGAGGAGGAAGTGGGATGTGAGAAGAAGGATTATACGCATGAGCATACCATCATCATGAATGGCTTCAGCTCCGCCACCGGCCATGGCCTCAGTCATAGCCGCCCCCAATGATGGCGAGCACCATCTCCTCCATCGGAGTGAGGACATGCAACCATACCTATCCTCTGCCACTTAATTCCTGCTGCCTGCATTTGTGCGCTACCTTGTCCTGCAAGCAAGAGGGAAGTGTGTCAGTAAGCATGATGCACTGTGTTTGGGTGATGTGCCTGTCATGGTAGAATAGCTGGCAATGCGTGCAAGCTGTGAGGCTAAGCAGTGAATGTGAGGTATGGCTCACAACTGACACAGAATGTTGGTAGTTTAGTAAAGGGATTGTGGTGAATTGAGTAGGATGTGAAGCTAAAGGTTCAGTTGTAAGGATGTGGCATTTGAGGATGAACTCACTGCATGAGGTCATTAAACTTCTTCATGCACTGCATCCAGGTCCTTGGAGCTACATTGCTTGCACTGACAGCAATGGCTATCTGGCCCCACTACCTTCACAAAGTTTGCCTGGATGGCCGCCTGGCTTACTTTAGATAGATGACCTCTCTCCTGTCTACCTCAGGCACCAAGATTCCACAGCTGTGTCAGAGAACCTTGGAGCATGCTGCCTGCCCTATAATGCCATATTCATTCTTCTTGCAGGGAAGACACCCCTCTCCAGCCACTCACAGTACCTGCTGCACTCAGAATACAACTTCCCTTTAAGAGCCGCAGTTTGGCCTTAAGTGGCGCTAGCGTCACATGAACTTGGGTCCCTTGCTGAGATGTGCAGCCATTCGACAGTGCATTTAGCGTTGGACTGCATACTTCTATCATTTAAATTAGCAGGCATGAAGTTTGCATACTGCCAACATCAGAATGTGTAATATTACTTGTTTCTTTGGTTTATGCAAGTTTCACAGGACTACAAGTAATACCCAAAGAATATGTGGGTTTTTATTATAACTTAGCTAGAAATACACACACACGGCTACTCAGGAGCCACATCTGAAAACATCTCATTCTGTCAGGCTACACCAACATTTGCCTGCAATTTCCTCCAGTAACCTTCACTTACAGGTCGTCCGCTTTTAAAGTCATCCTACAAAATCCCCTTTTTTCCTAAAGATGAAAACATATGTACAATATACAATGATGTTGCCAGTCTGACTAACTATACATGATTAAAACAATGCTATTTGCAAGTACGTAAGTTTAACACTCTCTAAAATGGAGCAGAGATTTGCTTATTCATCCTTATCTTGTTATTGTAAACCTCTTCCCAGAGCTGAGCTCATCTTGATGACTCCTCTGAGACTCTGGTGACTCGGAACTCTGGTTAGCATGTTCTCCCTCTGTGCTCGTAGCCTCTGTATGTTCATCTTAAGATTTTGCCTTTGAACATGCCCATGATCACAGGGCTGCCACATGTAATGTTGTCATATAGCTCTCCGAGCTGACTTCAGTTCTGTCTGAGAATCACACCATTGGTGTCTGTACCTCGAATGATCTGGGCTGGTCGTATATCCTAGCAACCTCTGCAGGATACCAAGTTCCCGACGCGTGATTAAGGAGTCTGACCTCCTATCATACTTGCGATTGAACTAATTCCAGTCCTTTCTGTCTGTCATACGATGCCTTCATCTTCCCTTGTTGAGACAGAAGTATATCCTTTACTGTAGAAAACCTAAAGAGATGGTGACTAGGCAGGGTAACTTTTGCCTGCCTTCCAAACATCAACTCTTGCCCCTTTATGAGTGAGACTACAGTTTTTTTTTTAAAACAGTGACAGCAAATCTTTGTTTACACATTTTTTTTGTAAACAATGCAGTTTTTTTCTCTGTGGCCATCTGCACCTTGCAGTACTGGCAGCTGCCACAACCAGGCTTTCTCACTGTGCTGTGGACTGCCAGTGGCACTATTGAGCTCATACCTCTCTTTTTGGCTTAGGCTGACTGCCTGCAATGGTTCTCCAATCAAGTGCATTGCAACAATGCAGTATGGGAGCTCCGAATGGCTACCACAAGTGTTTTATACTCTGGACACAACTGGACTACCTGTTGCAGGACATACAGTATGCCAAAATTTATGAATCATTACAATACATGAGGTCAGCACTGTGTCGAAAGGTACGAAAGGTTGCAACACGAAGTGCATTGTGTCGGTTAGAGACCTGAAACGACTTTACCCTGACAGTTTGATGCAATCGGTGATTTCAAGGGTGATGCCATGTTGCATGTGAGGGAGGATGCAGTTCCTACCATCTACGTGCGAGGTAAATGCAGATGCACATTCAAGAGAAACGTAAAGTGGAGCTGGATGAGATGGAGAGCAATGGAGTAATCCACTGAGAGCATCAGCATTCCAATTGGTGCAGCTCCATTACCAGCGTGAAGAAAGATGGCAATTTCAGGATTTGTTTAGACTTGTGGTAACTGAATTTAGCCCTCAAGAGATGACTGCATAAAATCCCACCGCTGCCACCATATAATATTACTTGTTCCTTTGGTATGGGAACTATTCCATGATTCACAGTACTACAAGTAATATTCAAATAAAATGTGGGTTTTTATTACAACTTAACTAGAAATATAGCCCGCATCTGTTTTCAGGGGCTATTGAATTATGCCCCCATAATTTTGCTTCCATGTGATGTCATTGTGATAAAGTTTGCATGGCTTTTCTGAATGCCTCTCATGAAAACGCCATATGCCAAATGAGAACAAAGAACAAAGAACAGTGCAGCACAGAAACAGGCCATTCGGCCCTCCAAGCCTGCGCCGATCTTGATGCCTGCCTAAACTAACACCTTCTGCACTTCCGGGGACCATATCCCTCTATTCCTTTCCTATTCATGTATTTGTCAAAATGTCTCTTAAACATCGCTAGCGTATCTGCTTCCACCACCTCCCCTGGCAGCAAGTTCCAAGGACTCACCACCCTCTGTGTAAAAAACTTGCCTCGCACATCCCCTCTAAACTTTGCCCCTCGCACCTTAAACCTATGTCCCCCAGTAACTGACTCTTCCACCCTGGGAAAAAGCTTCTGACTATCCACTCTGTCCATGCCGCTCATAACTTTGTAAACCTCTATCAGTCGCCCCTCCACCTCCGTCGTTCCAGTGAAAACAATCCGGGTTTTTCCAACCTCTCCTCATAGCTAATGCCCTCCAGACCAGGCAACATCCTGGTAAACCTCCTCTGTACCCTCTTCAAAGCCTTCACGTCCTTCTGGTAGTTTGGCGACCAGAACTGCACGCAATATTCTAAGTGTGGCCTAACTAAGGTTCTGTACAGCTGCAACATGACTTGCCAATTTTTATACTCTATGCCCCGACCGATGAAGACAAGCATGCCGTATGCCTTCTTGACTACCTTATCCACCTGCGTTGCCACTTTCAGTGACCTGTGGACCTGTACGCCCAGATCTCTCTGCCTGTCAATACTCCTAAGGGTTCTGCCATTTACTGTGTACTTCCCACCTGCATTAGACCTTCCAAAATGCATTACCTCACATTTGTCCGGATTAAACTCCATCTGCCATTTCTCCGCCCAAGTCTCCAACCGATCTATATCCTGCTGTATCCTCTGACAATCCTCATCACTGTCCGCAACTCCACCAACCTTTGTGTCGTCTGCAAACTTACTAATCAGACCAGCTACATTTTCCTCCAAATCATTTATATATACTACAAACAGCAAAGGTCCCAGCACTGATCCCTGTGGAACACCACTAGTCACAGCCCTCCATTCAGAAAAGCACCCTTCCACTGCTACCCTCTGTCTTCTATGACCGAGCCAGTTCTGTATCCATCTTGCCAGCTCACTTCTGATCCTGTGTGACTTCACCTTTTGTACCAGTCTGCCAAAGGGACCTTGTCAAACACTTCACTGAAGTCCATATAGACAACATCCACTGCCCTTCCTTCATAAATCATCTTCGTCACTTCCTCAAAAAACTCAATCAAGTTAGTGAGACATGAATTCCCCTTCACAAAACCATGCTGCCTCTCGCTAATAAGTTCATTTGTTTCCAAATGGGAGTAAATCCTGTCCCGAATAATCCTCTCTAATACAAAAACAAGAAATGCTGGATTCACTCAGCAGGTCTGGCAGCATCTGTGGAAAGAGAAGCAGAGTTAACGTTTCGGGTCAGTGACCCTTCTTCGGAACTGACAAATATTAGAAAAGTCACAGATTATAAACAAGTGAGGTGGGGGTTGGGCAAGAGATAACAAAGGAGAAGGTGCAGATTGGACCAGGCCACATAGCTGACCAAAAGGTCACGGAGCAAAGGCAAACAATATGTTAATGGTGTGTTGAAAGACAAAGCATTAGTACAGATTAGGTGTGAATTCACACCTAATCTGTACTAATGCTTTGTCTTTCAACACACCATTAACATATTGTTTGCCTTTGCTCCGTGACCTTTTGGTCAGCTATGTGGCCTGGTCCAATCTGCACCTTCTCCTTTGTTATCTCTTGCCCAACCCCCACCTCACTTGTTTATAATCTGTGACTTTTCTAATATTTGTCAGTTCCGAAGAAGGGTCACTGACCCGAAACGTTAACTCTGCTTCTCTTTCCACAGATGCTGCCAGACCTGCTGAGTGAATCCAGCATTTCTTGTTTTTGTTTCAGATTTCCAGCATCCGCAGTATTTTGCTTTTAATCCTCTCTAATAGTTTCCCTACCACTGACGTAAGGCTCACCGGCCTATAATTTCCTGGATTATCCTTGCCACCTTTCTTAAACAGAGGAACAACATTGGCTATTTTCCAGTCCTCTGGGACCTCACCTGTAGCCAATGAGGATGCAAAGATTTCTGTCAAGGCCGCAGCAATTTCTTCCCTTGCCTCCCTCAGTATTCTAGGGTGGATCCCATCAGGCCCTGGGGACTTATCTACCTTAATGTTTTGCAAGACACCCAACACCTCCTCCTTTTTGATAATGAGATGACTGAGACTATCTGCACTCCCTTCCCGAGGCTCATCATCCACCAAGTACTTCTCTTTGGTGAATACTGATGCAAAGTACTCATTTAGCACCTCGCCCATTTCCTCTGGCTGCACACATAGATTCCCATCTCTGTCCTTGAGTGGGCCAACCCTTTCCCTGGTTACCCTCTTGCTCTTTATATATGTATAAAAATGAGAAATATTAATTTCATCAGTTGGAAATTTACATTAAACTTTTAATGGAAAAAATCCTGCAGTTAACTGTAAAAAAGAATTAGCAGCCAAGATGGCCACTGCAATTTGCATCTGAAATATCAGGAGACTGAACTAGAGACAAATGTCTAACAAGAAGCCCAGCCATATCAATGCTTTGGCTAACTGAGTAGATTATGCAGATCATCCTTGTTAGCGAGACAATCAAAGCTATCTTGAGGCATTCATAAGTGGAGACATCCCTCCAGGAGATGAACACTGACAACCCCACTGAAGAGAGGTTTTGGGTTTTAGACTTTGGACCTCATTAAAAACAAAGGGGATTGAGAGAACCATGTGACCATCTGTCCATCTCTGAAAAACTGGGAGTTTTGTTACACTGACAGAAACTGAAATTGCAGCAGCAGAGAAAGCTGTGGGCCTTCCTTTCTTTCTCTTTTTCTCTCTCCCCCAGAAAACATCAAGTTTGAAAACCGTCTGTGACTGTGGACCTTCCAAGCCTACAAACTGCTACAGCCAGAGACCAGGGGAAAGAGAGCCAACTACAATTCTGCCTTCAAGATAACCCTGAGCAAAGCAGGCCAACCACAAAGTGCACTTTGACCAACCAAGGACTTCAAGAGTACAACTCCAGCCGGACAATCACCAAATCATCCAACCTCAAACCGTGTATTTAACTTTGATTTATTCTGGACTTTAATCCAATCAAAAACCGACTTTCCACTTTGTAATCTATTTGTGTGTGTATGATTCTCGTGTGAATGTTTGAGTGAATGTGTAGTGTTTTTATTATTTTTAAATCGGGGTTTCAGTGCTAAGTTTAATAAACTTACCTCTGTTGTTTAAACTCAAGAAAACCTGTCCGATTGACTCCTTAAAGATCACAGTAAAGGAAAAGGGTAAAACACTCACAGAAGTGGTAAGTGCAACCACAGTTTAAAAGGAATAAACCCTGTCGCGGTCAAATAAAAGGAAGGGCAAGAGGGGCAACTATGAGCCCCTCCTCATTTGGCCGTAACAATGCCCAAAGAAAAGATTTCTGAAACGTTGACATCTTTCTGTGTACTTGCATTCATTTATTTAACATTTTAGCTGAAGTAGCATCTCTTGATTACTTCATCAGGTGGAAGCTGTTACTGAATCAGACAGCGAGAGTGAATTGAATAAATATACCTACTGATTTGATGCATCCTAAATCAACTGCTCTCACTGTCAACCTCTGGAATTCCTCTGAATCAGCTCCACCAATGATGTGTTTAGCAAATTGTGTTTAAAACAAAAATTTTTGAATACGCAAATACTGAGACCAGCATATCAAAATCAATTACAATAATTAAAGCCAATTCCTACTGCCCCCAGATTTTCCCTCTTCTCCTGAAGATGCTTAATTATGTAGTGTAACAAGTGCCAACATCCACTTGATACTTCACTTAATGAATCACGCTTCATATGTGAGGTCTGACAGTGAGTGCCTGCAAGGGCTTTGCAGCTAATCCTGAGCTGACAAATATGATTCTTAACTTAGTTTAAAAGGGGCACTGAACACGCAAAGACACTTTGTGCTATAGCTCCATTTTGCTTTGCGAAAGGGGAGGACATAACTTTGCTCCTGTGGTCCTCTACATACTCAACTTCAATGCTCAGAAGTTATGTATTTATCTTGAGAGGGGGTTACCAGACAATAAGAAACTCCAATGGCTGATCTCTCAGTCCCTGGTGGTTAGTTGAAACCAACAAGAGCAGAGGTCTGAAAACAAATTACCTCCATATCCTGTCAGGGTTGATGTATGCCATAGGGAGTCCCAAAAATGGGGACTAGTCTTTTCCTTTTCTGTTCTCTAAATGCTTACTTATCTTGAGGTACAGTTCCATGGGCAGCAATAACCTCTAAAATCTTAACCCAATGGGCTAAGTTATGTGCAACTTAGCAGTGGGTATATTCAACAATAAGGGAATCACATTCAAGCCTCTTTGTCCTCATCTGATGGTTGCACACTTACAATTTGAGGTAAAGAGCACCGATTAGTGATCAGTGGGGATGATTACTTCCAGTCCCTTACAAATAATGTGATTGTAGAAACCTTCTGGTCAGTGTTTCTAGTAAAATCATAGATCATCTTCCCATATCTATTCATAATGTTGCTATCACTATGAACTAAGAATGAAACTTAGAACCTTCTTCAAACAGAGGGAGAATCATCATCAGCAAAAATACAAGATTGGCACATATGTGAAATATTAAAAATTTATCTTTCTACTGTCAGGCAAATATAAACACCAAAGATGTATTTGAACCCTGACTAGACTTTCATCAGTTTTATAAGAAATACATCATTAAAAAGAAAAAAAATTCTGCATGCTGCCTTGTTTGTGGTGCCCACTGTTTATTTGCTGCAGCTATTCAATGCTTACCCTGTACATCCACCTGAATAGGATTGCTCCAGTCACTCCAAAACCCTGGTCCATTGCGACGTTTGCAGCGAACAACAACTAGGTAAGAAAGGTCACTCTGCAAATTGCGAAGGATCAAAGAGTTTTCCCAGACATCCTTAACCTATCACATAGAATAAACAATGGCTTAAAATCATAAATGATATTAAAGTGCATTTTATTTGAATAAAGGGCATTTTAGGAATTGTAATTATTTGCATATATGTGTTTTACAAGATGCAATGATGTCATGGAGCACTTTACCATGTATGGAACCCACATTTAGGCAATATAATGCAAAATGAAAGTGTAAAAGTCACAAGAAAAATGCAACAGGACTCCCCAAACAGAGGTAATGCACTCTTAAAGCAAATTGGTAGCATAGTGAAGACTACATTTAATCTAGTAAAAAGATTTCAATAAGTAAGCATTTCTGCTAAAGGCTCATACTGAAAGTTTATAGCTTCCTGATCAAAGGGAGCAATGCCTGTTCACCAAAACCATCATGAAGCCATTGAGAAATAAATTGTAATGGGATAGGGATGTGTTCTAAAATATGTTAATTACTATCTTTTTTACTCTCCACCTTTCCAGAAAAATGGCTGCAACCTATTTATAGTATTTAGGATGTAAAAACAAGAGCACGAGAAAACAGCAAAACAAGTTCCAAGGATGATCCAAATATTCCCAAAGAATTGTGCAGAGAAAAGACTATTAAAGTTTTTGACAGAATGTCCAAGCCATGCTGTAGACTTTGATTCGCGGTAGGAAAGCTCTCATTGTAATTAACGCAATAACAAAGCCAAAGCAAGCTTAAGATCCAAATTTAATTGCAGGCCTAGAATCAAAGGAAATAAACCACTATTGATACCACATAGATTGGAAACAATTTTCTTTCATACACTTAAAAATTAAAAGCTGCATCTCCCATCTTCTCATGGGTAATTACATGGTCCAGTGTGGTATTCAGCTTTATAAACCAGCAAGATACCAGGTGTAATCAACAGTCTTTGCAAAGTTAATTGAGCTCAGCTAGGCTGTGGTAGGGTTTGTTTTAACTGGATTCAACACCTCTGGTTTATAGATGGGAAAAATAATCACTTGGGGTTCCAGCTCCTGATCCGCATCCAGTGGTTTATGCTGGAATATTCACACGTGAATATTGGATGAAGACAGTCTCGAGCTCAGTTGTGATACCTCTATAATCAAATTTTGTGAAGAATCGTCACTTGGGTGAGATATGAGAGGGCTGACAGCACTAATGGATCTGCACGTCAGTAGAGAAAATTGGGAGCTGAGGGAAAAAATGACAAACAGATGTGGCAATGCTATTGTTACTCAATAGGTCCTTCTAATGGCAGAGCTATATAAAGGAATAGATTCCAGTTTTATTCTAAATGCTGCCTGATCCTTGTATTTTTGTGATAACTTCACTTGGACCATTGGGAAATGGCCTTGATGGAGATGGTGGGGGTTATTTTCACCACTGGAGAGATTTCAATGGAAAGGTAAATTTGGACAGATTCCATAACAGGTAGCTGACCAGCAACATCAGTTTTACGTTCCAATGTTAAGTTGAAAGTTACCCCCAATATGTTCCCAGTAGGGATGCTAGATGTGCTACATGAACTTCTCTAGATATTGGTGCTGTATGGCTTTCTGAGAACTGAATAATCCTTGGCTTGACTCTTTGAACTTTTGTCACTGTTTTCCTCCTACTCTCCAAAAGTGAAATCCTGCATGCTCTTCTTCCCTGTCTCTCACTATGAGAACATTTCTGTATTGTTTAATAAAATCATAAAGCCATTTACAAATAACAAGTTTACAATTTTATTACAGGGAATCTCTTCCCCCCCATCCCCCCAACCCCAATGGTGGATCATCTCCTGCTTTAACTCATTGTTTCTCAGGATTACAAAACTGAAACTCCCTGCTTCCTTCAACTTCCTTTCCCCTGCAATCTAAAGGCTTTTAGAGCTTAAGGTCATATATTCATTTTATATTTTCATCTTGTCATGCAGGCCCCTACCTGCCAAGAATGAGGCACATTAATTTCACCACTTGGATATTAAACTTCAAATTGTTGCTGGAAAGGAAAGAGGGCCTATCACAAGGAATTGCAAGGCTCCTCACCAGAAAGACATCTTCGCATACTAGCAGACAGTGCTGGAACAAAGGAACCAACCCCTGCTCACCAATACACAGAGGACGTGGTCAGACCAGTTTAGTCACATGACTAACTGGCTGTTCCAGAGTGTTGAACTGGGAGTTTTAAATTGGCCATAGAGAATTTGAACTCAGAAAGCTGTTTTCTCCTGGACTGAAAAGACCTCTCGTGGCTGGCTCATGCAGCCTCTCCTGTCTGCTTCCATCTGTTTCTCACTGGCTTCGGAATCCATTGAAGACACATGAACCCCAAGAGAGAAAAGTCTCCCACAGTGAACAAGGGTTAAGAAAAATACTGGGCCCCAACAAAAAGCAAGATCTGCCTACAATCAAAGGACTACAGTGAGCTCGAAGCACAGTAACAAAAAAACCCTCTTCAGAGATTGCCTCAAACTGTTCCACTTTATCTTTTCTTCTGCTCTTTTCTGTCTCTACTTGCATGTGCATATCGTGTATGCATGCTAGCGTGGGGCGTGGTGTGTATCCGTAGGCGTTAACTGAATTAGAGTTTAAGTTTTAATAAATATCACTTTTCTTCTTTAAACCTAAGAAAGCGTGTTTGTGCTCATTTCCGTGCCTTATAATTGGAAAGCAGTGAACAAGGATTCACCAAGAGGGAGCTCAAAACACAGTGTGTTTAAAATTAAATCCTGTTACAGTAAGACCAGGAGAAGACTGAAAGGGACCCCTAGATACCTTTCTCACCTGGTCATAACAATCTACTCTTAATTCCTTGTGGTGTCTCACCTAAGCTTGTTGACAAAGCACTCAAAAATCCTCCCAAGTCCAAAAGCCTGCACGGAGGTAAATAAAAACATGAATCATTGGCTAACAATACTGAAGCCAACTCTTCTGTAGCCTCTTGTTTATAAGCAGAAATCAATGCACTGCATGGATTTCCCTATCTACATTTATGTGTGTGCTCTAGCACAGCCTATTGCATAATGCTTAATAGTTCACAATCGTGACTTTTTTTAAACTTGTTATGTTTGCAACAGTGACTACAGTTCAAAAATACTTCATTAGCTATGAGGAACATTGGAACTTTTTGAGGTTGTGAAATATAAATGCAAGGTATTTTCTTTCTGCTTGAAGTAGCTTTGAATTTAATGCTGAATTCAGACTTCTGATGGTTCAATATTCTGCTCATGTAGTATGATATTGTACTTTGTCATGAACACTTGTTATGCCAAATGATGATTTTTTTAATCCATCAGTTGGAAACCTGAATTAAACTTTAAAAAAAGAGGGGGAAAAAACAGATAAAAGGTGACTGCTAGCAGCTAAAATGGCCACCACAATTTCCATCAAAATACCCTACATTCCAATGTATCAAGGTGGAGACCTAAGGTCTGGTCAGTCCCCATCCCAGAACAATGGCCTGGGAATTTTGAATGGACTACCTGTTGTGTCCTCATTAACAAAACATTGTTAATACAGGTGGTAACACTGCTGGAGATGGACACTTAAAAGGTAAATCACTGGAATAATGGGATCCTGAGAGAGATTGGAATTGTTATGCATGAACTAATTAAGATGCAAGAAAGAGAATACTGTCGTGCAGGCCGCCACCTGCCAAGAATGAGGCACATTAATTTCACCACATGGACATTAAATTTCAAATTGTTGCTGGGAAGAAGAGAAGACCTGTGACAAGGGGTTGCCAGGCCCCTGGCTGGAACGACACATTTACATATTAACAGACAGTGCTTGTAGACAAAGGAGCTATTCCCTGCTCCAATTCAATCCACAAACAGACGTGGTCAAACCAGTTAGTCACATGACTAACAACTGGCTGTTGCAGTTTGAACTGAGAGTCTGGCAAAAAGGCAGAATGCTCCTGGAACGAAGAAGACCTCCTGTCTGCCTGCCAGCTCCCATCTCTTTCTCAGCAGCTTCTGAATCCATTGAAGACACATGAACCCCAAGAGAAAAAAGTCTCCTACAGTGAACAAGGTTTAAGAAGAATACTAGGCCCCAACGAAAAGCAAGATCTACCTACAAGCAAGGACTCTACAGTGACCTCAAGACCTGTAACAAAAACTGTTCAGATATTGCCTCAAACTTTTGCAGTTTATTTCTTCTGTGCTTTTCTGTCCCTATCTGCATGTGTGCATCACGTATGCATGCTCACATGGGCGCGTCGTGTATCCGTAGGCATTAACCAAATTAGAGTTTAAGTTTAATAAAATTTCACTTTTCTTCTTTAAAACTAAGAAATCCTGTTTGTGCTGGTTTCTTCGCCTTATAATTGGAAAGTGGTGAACAACGATTCACCAAGGGGGAGCTAAAAACACGGTGTGTTTAAAATTAAACCCTGTTACAGTAAGGCCAGATGAAGGCTGAAAGGGACCCCAGACCTCTTTCTCACCTGGTCGTAACAATACAAATCCACTATGGATTTGTGTGCTTTAAGCTAGCTGCTCTCTTTCTCTGCAGGCAGACAAGCAACTGAGACTGACCAGTAACGACATAAGTGGGGTCCCTCCCTCTCCCTCTCTCCAGACCATCTTGCAAGTTTGAACCCTGCCCGCTGGTTGTAACCAGCCTATCATTGCTGCCGAGACCCCGTGCAGAAAACCATCTGCATCACCGTCTCCAAGGAAACCCCAAATCAGCTGGCCACATCTACAAGCTGGAAACCACAGGAACACCAAGTTCAACCAGAAGACAACTGAGTTACCAAACTCCACAGATTGTATCCTCTTTTTTATTGTTCTGGACTCTAATCCAACCAATCTATTCTTTCCCATTCTGTAACCTATTTGTGTGAGTGAATCTCATGTATATACGTAAGTGTGTGAAAATTGGAGGTAGTTTATTATTTTACTTAGATCGGTTTTTTAAGTACAATAAAGCTAACCTCTTTCTTGCTTATACTCAAGAAAACCTGTCCGATTGGTTCTTATATGATCATAGCACACAGATGGTTAAATACTCAATGAATTGGTAAGCATATCTACTTTTTAAAAGAAATAAACCCTGTTGCGGTCAAACAAGGAGGGATAAGAGGGGAGTCTTTCAACCCCTCCTCACCTGATCATAACAACCTTTAGTAATGTTCATAGTAGATAGCATGAGATACATATATATGTGTGAGAGAGGACACTAATGGAGTAATATACCAGAAGGTTTTGTTTTTGCCATAGAGTCATTGATGTGTGGAACAACCTGTAGATAAAGCAGTTATTCCTCTTCCAATTGAAGCCTTTAAAATAAAATTGAATGAGTATCTTGTTAGAAAGCAATATACTTGACTGTTCCATGAGTAAGTGCAGATACAGTTGGTCAAAGTCTATGTGGCACATGAAGGTCTTTGAGCTGCTGAGATCTGACTGCCATTACAAGGAAAGCAAAACATCCTGAAGAATAACATAGCTTGTAAAATAATGTTAAGTATACTTGAGCTTTGCTGATTCACCTTTAGAGACCAAGGAAAAATTGTGCAGAACTTTGCTTCAGAAGATGAATTGTATTAGGAAGTCTATGGACAGGATTTCTGTTTTGGGTAGGGACCCTGACGTTGGGGTTAAATGTGGGTCCCGATGCCGCACTGTGTTGGGAGCAGTCAGCCAATGTTGAACAATCAAAGCAAAATCAATTCATGGCCACAGGGTGCACGTGCCATGCAATGAAGGACAATGGACGGGCTCTGAAAGTTGGAGGACCAATATGAAGCCCTCCAGCATGAAAGGAGCTGCAGCCTGCAGTTTCAGGTAAGGGAGAGACAGGGCGCTTCCATCTTGAGGCACCCTCTCAGCACTTTTAAAAGATTCAAACTAAAAAATGGCCACAGCTGTCTGACCACCAGTATGAAGGGGATACCCCTCCAAAGGGTGGCCTGCAGCCATAGTTGTGGCTAGGTAAGTGGGGTGACTGGGGGGGGGATCCTCAGATTCATCCTGAAGTGCTGGCCCTGGTCTGCTGCCGAAGGCTGCCTCCAGGCAGCTGCCGTGCTCCCAACACTGCAAAGGGCCCGCAGGCCAACTAGAAAATTCCAGTTGGTCTCTGATCACTGGCCTTAATTGGCCTTTTAATCACCTTAGTTAGCTACCCACCACTTGAGGGCAGGTAGCCATTCTACCAAACCCAGCCTTCCTAAACGGCTTGGGAGCAGGATGGTGCTGGAAATTGGCACAAAGTTAGTCGCCCAACTACCTCCCTTCCTGCCCCATATCAGGGCGAAAATCCTACCCTATGATTCTTTATGGTCTATGGAAGGATGAGTTTATATGATTTCTCATGTGTTTGAATGTGTTGATGGACTGATTTGCTATGTGACAGAGTAATAGAATGCATGGTATCACACATGTAAAGCAGATTTGTAAGCATATTTCCTGCAGAAAGTAAGTGAAAATAGAAGGCAAGCCAATCTGACTCACACTCATGCTCTTTGCAATAACCAACAACTTGCATTTATACAGCATTATTAATGGAGAAAAATATCCAACAGTATTTCACAAAGACGTAAAAAAACAATCAGTTCAAGGCTGGTTGCACAGGGGCTTAGAAGCAGGTTGCTAACCGGCCCACTTAAGAATGGTGAGTAACACTGAGGACAGAAAGACGATAAAATGAATAATTTTTTAAAAAGAAAAAAGTACCTTCCACACTCTTTCTGGGATGCCTGTAGAGTATTTTACTTCAAACTGGACTAGATATGGCTCAGGACTGGGACGTGTCCAACTTAGTTTGAAAAGTCCTTCAGATGTCATTTCAGTTTGAAGATTTAGTGGAGGATTTGTCTTAACTGCAACATACGAAGCATGGTGACAATGAAATTAACTTAACTCTGACAGCCAATGCATGGAGTAAACTTCAAAACCATCATCTTATTTTCAATAAAGGGCCTCAACCTAAACACTCTTCCAAGTGTTAATCAGCTTGCTGTATATTTACAACACTTTCTGTTGTTATTTCAAATTTCCAGAATCCATGGCTTCCTTTTTATTGCTACTATGCTGCTACTGCTTCTCTTCCCAGTATATCCCTGATGGGCCTCTAATCCCTATTACAAGGCAATTATGAATCCTACTGCTACCCACATAAGATAGTTGACTCCATAGAGACTGGAGATCCTTTTGAAACTTTCTACCTGTACGACTCAGTTAAGCATGATGTGCAGTGCAGTTACCAACTGGGCCAGCAAGAGAACTCTCACATCAATATCTTTTCAAATTGCTAATACATCTGGGATAGTTTCAAGGACTAAGATGGAGCTACCCGCTACCGAGTCCACCATTTATCTCAGCTGAGTGTTTCCCTTAAGGCCTTCAAAACTATTTTGGCAGGTTTCCAGAAGATGCTAGACCACGGAATAAAAACTAAAGAATTTTAATGGCGATGGTCTTTGTAAGGAAGGATATATGACTAGTTCCTCTACAATTTTAAAGTAACTGCTATATTTTTCAATGCTTTAACTTTTCTTTGCCTCTTCCAAGTTGTTTCTTTTGATCTAATTTTCTCATCTACTTCAGTTTTCTGTCGAGTCTGTCTCCTTTTTGTAAGTTACTCTTAAAGTTTTGGCAGATACAAGTAGAGAACATAATGCTTCTTTTGTAGAACATGGCTGAAATTTGTCAATTTGTGGTGGTGCAACATGCTCACAGATTTCATATAAAATGTTGAGTTGACATGCAGGTCCCCTGCCACTTGAAATAGCATAATATGTCAAGCCATTCAAATTCCTGTGGTCTAATTGATTTTAAAAGAATATCATTTCATTATTGTAAATAAAAAATGAACCTCTTAAAACTGATTACTGGGAAATGTTTAGATCGGACGCAAAACGGACCAGAGTTCTGATGAAAGGTCACAGACCTGAAACATTAACTCTGCTTCTCTCTCCACAGATACTGCCAGACCTGCTGAGTATTTCCAGCACTTTCTGTTTTTATTTCAGAAAATCAGTAATGTGCCATACAAGAATTGCTCAATGTTTCTCTCTCTCAGTTTTTAATGTTTTATTGTTTCTATAACAGGGAGTTTTCTTTTTAAAAAAAGTGGAGTGTGCTTGAAAAAATGGCCACCAAAGGTTAAGCCTGTATATTCAAACTGTCTTACTGTCTCGTAAGAATACAAGGATACATTCAAAGCTAAGAGGTGTCAAATACACATATCCTGAACCCATCAAGAAACATTTTTGAATTGAATGGATACTTCTGAAACAAAGAAAGTGTGCAGTAGCCACACCCTGGGCCATGGTCAGTCACCACAGGGATGAAGATTTATGACTCCCAACAGAGACAAGATGTGAGACAATTTTGGCCTTAAAAGTAGCTCTCTCACACAGAGAGAGAGAGACACACACACACAGACATAGGACACACATCACAAAAGCCTGTCCAGCTGAGAGCTGGGTGAAAATCCAGCAAGTAAAAAGAGCGTGCCCTGCTGTGAGTTCTATACTTCAACGTGTGCAGCAAAGAACTGAAAGTGATCTATCCCATCCCCTCATTGAAGATCAACTACCAAAGAAATCTACAAAACCCAGGCTTCCAAATTTAAATAATAAACTAACCTCTAAGAAGATTCAACAGGTTACTGCGAATCCAAAAACCAACCTCACTTCAAACCCCTTACCTCTTTTCCTCTCCATCTCTTCTTGTGTGCGCAAGTGAATGTGTGTGCGGGTGTGTTTGTGAACATTTCTGGAATACATATTGTTCAATAAATAATTAATCTTCTGTTTTAAACTTACAAGGAAACCTGTTGCTGTCTGTTTATTTGACAAATACAACACAAAGGGGTTAAAACCCGAGTATCAAAAACGCTTGCTGCGGTCATTTGGGAGTTGAACAGTGGGGACCACCCACACCCCTCACCATGTGGCCGTAACACTTAACAGAAAACATCGGCATTAATGATATTCTTTTAAAATCAGTTGGACCACAGGAATAGTAAAGCGTCACTTGTTATTTAAAACAGAGTACTTTTTAATGTGTGGAATACAGATTCAATTTCCAACACCACTGAGTTCCCAGTTTCAACTATGCTACCATAAGGAGTTGCCAGCAGAAGCTAGGCAGAGAAGGAAAATCAGGGAGGAAGTCAAGATTTAAGCATAGTTTTTGAACCTCCCAACAGCGTGAGCTGGAATGCAATTGGCAGACTGCTCAGAAAAGGTTACCCAAACATCTTGGCTGCAATTGACATCTGGCATATGAAGGAAAACAGAGTTCATTTTCAAGAAATATAGAAAAAAATAAGATCTACTACATCGCCCAGTTTCCTAGTGCACATGTTCATTGCTCTTGGTCATAACTACAGAACATTTGTGATTTATTAGCACTGTTTTTTCTAATTAATATAAAGCTATGACTCACACAGCATAATATGGGTAGCATATTCCAAGTAGTTACTGTTATTTTCTATGAAACTTAGGATTTTTCTTCAGACTGAAACCAGCTGATTCTATTTATTATATACACACTGTTCTCAATTAGACTCAGGGAGTTCTGGCCCAGTTCTTAATAAACAAGGATTCATAGCAAAAAAGTACATATAATTTGTCTCGTACTCGGACAGTCCCTAAAAATGCCTGGCGAAACAAAGATTACATTGGTATAGTTAGAGTTCATCTCTGGACAGCCAGTTGGTGAAGGATAGTACTGGAACCAATCTTTACTCAGTCTTATATTTATCTACAGAGTTAAACATTACAAGCTTTCACCTCCTAACTCAATCACATCATTTTCAATAAGTGTCTCTTTATATGTGGTTGTGATAATTTCTGGAATGCATATTGTTCAATAAATAATTAATCTTCTGTTTTAAACTTACAAGGAAACCTGTCGCTGTCTGTTTATTTGACAAATAAAACACAAAGGGGTTAAAACCCTAGTATCAAAAACACTTGCTGCGGTCAGCTGGGAGTTGAACAGTGGGAACCACCCACACCCCTCCAACTCAAGTAAAACCCCCAGTAAATGCCCAATATCTGTATACAATTAAATATAATTAATGTACAATTAACAGTTAGGGACACATTCCTGTAAAGTATTCAGAGATGATGAAGAGATGAGCCAGAATCAAGTGTCCAGATATCTTCCTTTAAAGCATTTACTAACATACTTCTTCCTACAATCTACAGGCTTTAGAAGCTCAATCTGGCATAATCTAATCTCTTTTTCTTGAGTTACAAAACATAAGGGTATAAGAAATAGGAGCAACAGTAGGCCACTTGGCCCCTCAAGCCTGCTCCGCTATTCAATAAGATCATGGTTGATCTGATTGTGGCTTTAACTCCACATTCCTGCCTGTCCCTACAACGCTTGACTCTTTCATTTCCTCTACTATGCATTTCAACCTTGGTGTCATGCACAAGAAAATTTATATTACATGATGTTATAGGAACAGAGAACTTTGAGGTCTTTCCAGACTTACCTACATTAATAGGTGTGACAGACATCAAAGGTGTCTGGAAGATTCCAGAGTTGGTGATCAGTTCTATCCACATGAAATACTTGTGATTTAGGTCAATGGATGATATAATGCACTTAATTATATGATGCTGCATGCAGTTACTAACATACATTGACAAGTTGCCTTCCTTCTGGTCAAATGATCTGCAAATGACAGAAACAAAGAGCAGATCAGGTATTAATCCTTGATGGAATGGGGAAATGAAAGATGGCCTTTACTCTTCAAGATCAGCAAACCACAAGATCTTAAACAAAACAGAAAATGTTGTAAACACTCAGCAGGTAAGGTGGAATCTACGGAGAGAAGTTGAGGTTTTAGGTATGGGCTTGTTGTTAAACCAAAATGTTTGTTTTTGGTTAAAAATTCTGCTCAGACAATTCTGATATCTATGTTCACGCAAAAACAATAATTATCTGGGGATGTGTGAGGGGGGCTATCAGCATTTATGAAACATTACATTGAACAGGAAAAACAGTACAAAAAAGTCAACTAACAAGTATGAATGCAGTACTCTCTCTATGGTCATTAAATTGAGAGTTAAGCTGAAAATTGTTCTGAAGTTTTTAAAGGGAACACTATCCAAACAAATTCAATACTTTCCTTTGATTGCAAGAATTTTTTTTTTTTAACAGGAGCTGTTACTTAAATTTAACAGGAATTTTTCTTCTAGGCGGAGACACACAGGCTGATTGCAATTCCCAATACATTCTCACCTTAATACGTAAACAGCCCGTAAGGTGACTTTTCTTTTACAGCACCCATTTTTCCCTTACACTGTCAAAGTGTATTCAAGTGTTAACAGGCTCAGGTTGCTAAAATAAGTTTGTGCCCTTACAAGCAGTACTCTTAATATAGACAAGATAGGCATATAACAAACAAGCAAAACTGCACACCTCCCCTTCACCTCGGATTCTTAGTAGACTTGCTCCACACACATTTTTGGGCATCTGTTCATAGCCCAACTGGTTGTGCAATGCTGCTGGTTAGTAATCAATGTTGTTTCTTCTCCTCCTCTTACTCTCCAGCAACAGAAGAGAATGTGACAACTCCTATTGTAACACAACCGAAATTAAAGTCACCATGTGAGGAATTTCAGGCACAGATCCACATCCCATCACCCTGTGGTGCAAAATGTTGAAGCAGTTTGGAAATTAGCCTTCAAGCAATTTCACAACAAAAGGTTACTGTGTAACACTGCAGTAAACACAATCTTCAGTTCCTTCCCTGTCTTCAGAAATCCTGGTCAGCTAGACTATGTTAACAAATCAGCTTACCAAGTTTCCATTTACTTACAGCACATCCAGATGGTGCATTCTGTACTTTACAAACTTGCTGATCTTCCAGTCACTTGGCTTCAAGTTACAGACCAACAGTGTCAGGTCTCCAGCTGTCCAACATTTGATGTTCATTTTTATACCTGAAAAGAATAAATTCATAAAAACAAAATCCCGTGAAAGCTGATAATCAACCAAAGTCAAGTAAAAGTAATTTTGTGGTCTTTATAAGATGATTTGACAGTTGCCCCATTGGTTCAGTGGACAAATACACCAGGCAATGGGGAACTGCACCGTATGGAGCAGAAACGTCTTATGTTTCATTATTGGTGCACTCAGCTTGGATGGCCGCAGGATGTTGCAATTGGCATTGATGTTCCTAAACCATGGATGTCCAACCTTTTTGCATGAGGGGTCACATTACAATTTTTGTCCTACATAGGGGGCCGCTGAGCAAATTTCGGAAAGATAAAAGCATTAGAAATAGGGCATACTGGGGAAAAAAAATTACTAACCTTTTTTCCAACAACTCCTCCCTTCGCCCACCATGCACCAAGAGCGGAAACACACTGACACTCAGCGTGGCTCTGCGCTCTGAACTGCGCATCGCCTCCTTCCGCCAGCACCGTCCCCGTCTCTACAAGCTCACCCCACCCCCACACAGTCTTTGCGTGCTCACCAATGCCCCCCCCCCCCCACTGTCTGTGTGCTCACCCCTCCCCACACTGTCTCTGCATGCTCACCCACCCCCCTCCCCCCCACCCCGGTCGCTGAGTGCTCAACTCCACCTCCCCCCAACTGACTGCACCAGTCTTTCCAGCAAGTCCCGCTCCCCGCGCTCCTATTCGGTGAAGTTCTGCATGCAGGCAAACTGTTCACGCTTTTGACTGGTGAGCTTCCACGCCAATCGCATGAGCGTTACTCTGCCCCCAACCCTCCCCCACTTACTGCTACTCGCTGCAGGTAGCGAAGACAAGTGACTGCTCAGGTACAGGCTGAACTGCACCAACTCTCCGTTCACTTACTGCTAACAATGGGGGGACACAAACTAAACAAATTCAGTCTCACCTCTTTCTGTTCACAAGTTATAAATCATTGGCGGGCTGAATTGAAAACTTTGGCGGGCCTGATTCTGGCCTGCGGGCCCTATGTTGAACAACCCTGCCCTAAGCTAAAGGAAAGGGCGAAGAAAAGAATAACAGTCAGGTTTCCTGCTCCTCATTGTGGCATCAGCAAATCCTGTTGAAAAACATGCATGGATGCAGGTTGCATGGAGACAGGATCAAGTTAGACTCTGATGCCCACCTCTATAACCCATGATCAAGTAGCTTCCCAGCACCCAGTGAATAAATTCACACATGAAGAATAGCCACTTGAATAAGTTACCTTGGCCACAAAATTCAGTTCTGTACACTGCATTTTTGGCACAACGGGTGCCATTTCGGGTCCAGATTGGCTTGCTCTATATGCACATGCTACTGGTGCTGGCCACGTTGGATGGCATTTTGATAAGTTCCTTAAGGCAGGTGCTGGGAACGTGTGCCGAATGTATGCAGAGTAAGCAGATTGTGACTTGATTTGTTGTAGAGGTGCCATTTTGACTTCAATGCTCTAGCTAATATCCTTTCTTAATCTTGAACAAGCATTCAGCAACTGGAAAAAATGCCCTCCCCACCACCACCTCCACCCACCCACCCCCCACCCACCCAGTGCAATTTAATGGCATCAACCACTTTCAGCTTAGTTGGTGATTGGCTGTTGCTGAGTTACTGGAAGTGTTCGGAGATTTGTACTGCTACATAAAGTTGGTGAAGTCAACGGTGAATGGTTTGGTATGGGATGTGGTGAAGGCTTTGGTTCTCACTTCAAGGATTCTGCATAAACCACTGGATCCCAGTCATGGGTGCTGCAGTTTCTATTCCCTTTGGCCTGCAGCATGACACAGAATGAGCAGAGGTGGCACAGAGGAGGACAAGCTGCTGTAAGAGGAAGAAGGAGGTGGAGAAAGGCTCTCAGCAAGAGGTCATAAACACCCAGGGTCTTCAGGCAGTAATTCTCCCATCTCAACCTCAGCGAGAAACAGTGTGTATATTTCCGTTTCACGAAGGATATGCTCACAGAAATCTGCCACCTGTTGCAGGCAGACCTCCAGTCTCAAAGCAAGATGACAATGGCATTGCTAGTGTTGAGGTGACTGTGGCCCTGAACATTTTCATGTCAGGCTTCTTCGAGGCTGGAGCAGGGGCAATCTCCAACATCTCGTAATTTGCAGTCCACTGTTATATAACGGGAGGTCACTGATGCTCTATATGCGAAGAGTGGGGAATATATTGCATTGTCTCTTCCCAGAGAAAAGCACGCACAGCAAGCATGCGACTTTGCCAGGATAGCAGGTTTCCCCATGGTGTAGGGTGCCATTGACTGCACGCATCGTTTTGCGGGTGCTGCATCGAAATTCACTGATGCACTGCGTGCAAAGGTTTCCATTCCCTCAATGTGCTGCTGGTGTGCAACCATACTCAGTGCAATATGCAGGTCAATGCCCGCTATCCTGGGAGCAGTCATGATACCTTTATTCTGCACTGGTACACTGTACCATCAGCATTTGAACCATCATGAGAGTCCTGAGGGTGGCTACTGGGGGACAAGAGCTATCCGCTGACCACCTGTTTCATGATTCCAGTGCGCAATCCATGGACAAGTAGGAGGCATGCACATTATAAGAGCCATGCTACCACATGAAATATCATTGAGCAGACCATTTGAGTGACTAAGCAACACTTCTGCTATCTGCACTGCTCTGGAGAAGCTCTACAGTACTCTCCAGAGTATGTGTCACAATCGTCATGGTCTGCTCTATCCTGCACAAACTCACCATCCTGAGGGCACAAGCCTTGTTAACCAGATATACGGTGAACAACTGAGGAGGAGGAAGATGAACAGGAGGGAAAGAGGAGAAGAAAACCAAGGACCAAGAGCTTAAGGAAAGAGGCAACCAACACAGTCGCTTCCTGGCTGGGCTGTTCGTAATCCACTCATAGGACTGTGATATCAGTGAACACAACCCCAATACCCCATTCAACAACTATCCGACCTTACCTTCCCTCTGATACTGACCATCACAGTGTTCTCTTAGTCACACTGCTTGAAATGAAGGCCACCACAAACAAACATTCCAAACCAACTTTATCAACCAAACCATCCGATATTTCATTCCCTTATTGCCTGTCTTCCATGTGTCTTTGCCTGCCCTGGTGCTTCTACACAGTGCTACCCCAGTGGCTGTAGCATGGCTGGTGGAAGGCTGCTGACTTTCAGTGGGGGAGACTGCAGATAGCCTTGAAGGACAATTTCAAGCAGCTCAGGCCTCAGTACTCCCAGCTTTGGACTGTACCACCTCAACATGGGCAACAGTACTCTGGGCTGGCTGACTGACAGGCAACAGCAAAGGCACTGGCAGAGTGATAGTTTTGGGAGGATGAATGTTGTCATCCTAGAGAGAGGACAGCAGGTTCTTGCATCACGGAGATGCTGCTAATCCCTGGGACGGTGCCTCAGCAAACCTTGCAATCTATTAAGAGGACAGATTGCTGAACTGCTGTGAGATACGGCAAGCCCCTTTGAACACTGGAATCTGCAGGCATGATAGCAGCAGCTTGAGCATTTGTGGTAGCAGGCTGAGTATGCATGACTTCAGTTGAAGCTTCTACTGCAGCACTCAGACTTTGGTGGCTTCTACTTGTACTGTAATAAGAACATAAGAGATGGGAGCAGGAGTAGGCCATTCGGCCCCTCAAGCCTGCCCCTCCATTCGATAAGATAGTGGCTGATCTGCCCCAGACCTCAACTGCTCTTTCGTGCCAGCTCCTCATAGCCCTCAACTCCTGATATTTCAAAGGTCTATCTATCTCCTCTTTAAATACTTCCAGTGATCTAGCCTCCACAACTCTCCGGGGTTGAGAATTCCAGACATTCACGACCCTCAGAGAAGAAATTCCTTTGCATCTCAGTTTTAAATGAATGTCCCCTTATTCTGTAATTATGTCCCCTAGTTCAATATTCCCCCACTAGTGGAAACATCTTCTCAACATTTACCCTGTCAAGCCCCCTCAGAACCTTGTAAGTTTCAATAAGATCATCCCTCATTCTTCTAAACTCGAATGAATAAAGGCCTACCCTGTTTAGCCATTCTTGATAAGTCAACTCCTTCATCCCAGGAATCAGCCTAGTGAATCTCTTTTGAACTGCCTCCAATACCAGTATATCCTTTCTTAAATCCAGGGACCAAAACTGTACACAGTACTCCAGGTGTAGTCTCACCAACACCCTGTACAGTTGTAACAAGGCTTCCCTATTTTTAAACTCCAACCCCCTAGCAATAAAGGCCAAAATTCCATTTGCCTTCTTAATTACTTGCTGTATCTGCATATTAATTTTTTGTGTTTCATGCACAAGAACACCCAGATCCCTCTGTGTTGCACTTTTTTGGAGTCTCTCTCCATTTAAATAATAGTCTGCCTTTTGATTCTTCCTACCAAAGTGCATGACCTCAGACTTTCCTACATTAAACTCCATCTGCCAAGTTTTTGTCCACTCACTCAACCTATTTATATCCCCTTGCAGATTCCTTATGTCCTCATCACAACATGCCCTCCCACCTATTTTTGTATCATCAGCAATAGAAGCTGAATCATCAGCCATCACATGCTTCATTATGGTTGCATCCTCAAGTGTGTTAATGGAGTTGGCCACTATTTCCACACTGGAAAGGATGAGCTCCAAGATTTGTACAAAGCCGTGTAGAAGGTTGATGCTGGACTCCTCTGTGCTCCTTGGCAGTGACCACAGGCTTTCTGGCATTTCTGTGGTGCGTGCCCATCAGCTTTTTTCAGTGCCTTGCCCTATTAAAGTCCTCAGCTGAGTCCTCTGTGTTAATGGTATATTAATTGTATTTGATTGTATGAGCATGGTGGGCATTAAATGGGTATTCATTTGAGCCCCCATAAAAAGACATATGAAAACTGTGGGTATTGAGGTTAGGAGGTGTATACTTGCAATCTGTAACTCTGCAAATAAATGTAAACATGCATAAAGATCGACTCCAATTCTATCCTTAACCAACTGGCTTTCTGGACTACAACATGGTAGCAGAGAATGGTTGCCTAAAGGTGAAGGTTGGAAGCTAAGACAAAAAAGGTCACAGGAAACTATAATCCTACTAGCGAAAATGGCAGAAAGCAAGTGTAAATTGTTCGGGTATGATTACCCTCCGATGTTCTCGGAGTCTGAACCATATGTCCAGTGGAAGAATGAAGTGGATATGTGGACATGGGTTACATCCCTATCAAAGAGGAAACAAGTTATGCCTTGGTGATGTCGTTTCCTACCAGAATAAAATCTGAAGTAAAATATTTGGTGAGCTGGATGCACCTAGCTGGATAGTAATAGAGGGTCCAAACCTCCATCAGAGTTCTTAGATAAAATTTACAAAGATGATGATATGTTAAATAAGGTATGGCTAGACCTGGAGAGATTTCGGAAAATAGATCGTCATTCCATTAGAGCAAAATATCATGAACTTTAACAGATTGTATAAAAGTTTAGTGATATTCAACTTGGAAATCCCTGGATCAGTACTAGTGTTTAAATTGCTGGACTGTGCTAAGGTGTCTCATGTGGACAGGCTCCTGGTTCTATTGAGGATGTGGTTCTTGGAAAGGGAGTGCTCTGAGACATTGTATAAGATCACCTAAGACAAATTTAATTGAGAGGTTTGCTATATTATAAAAGAGAGTGTCATAGGGAACGGAGAGGCCCTGGCAAGGTGATGGGTCATGACAATAAGACAGTAGTTATCAAACATGACAGGTCAAACAGTTAAGGTTCATGTCTCATGATTAATTGGAATTAATTACAAAATCTTGGACTCTGAGCAATTAATATGAGTAAATCTTGCACTTCAAATGCTCATATGTTTTGTGATAAAGGTCCTGAGGAACAGAATACAGTAGGTCAAGAGCTAGATAGTGATAATGTGAATGATCATGATACACAGGACAGAGCTGTCACATCCAGAGTGTGTACGCAGGTGACATGTATTCCAGAAGAGTCCCGTGAATGGAGGGATGTGACAATTGTGGAACATGCAGGAAAAGCTACTGGCATGTTTAAATGTTGGTTAAATGGTCAGGATGATGGCCAAGAAGCAAAGTCCATGGACTGAAGAATTAGGTGAAAAAGAGTGGAGAATAAGAAAGTGGCGCAGTGGTTAGCACCGCAGCCACACAGCTCCAGCGACCCGGGTTCAATTCTGGGTACTGTCTGTGTGGAGTTTGCAAGTTCTCCCTGTGTCTGCGTGGGTTTTCTCCGGGTGCTCCGGTTTCCTCCCACAAGCCAAAAAAGACTTGCAGGTTGGTAGGTAAATGTAGGGACAGGTGGGTATGTGGTAGGAATATGGGATTAGTGTAGGATTAGTATAAATGGGTGGTTGATGGTCGGCACAGACTCGGTGGGCCGAAGGGCCTGTTTCAGTGCTATATCTCTAAAAGTGCAGTGCAAGTACGAATAATGGATTCAGAAGTGACTCTTGCATACCGAAAAAAGACTCTCCAACAGTGCGAGAGGGCGATCTCGCAGTTGTAGTCCCAACAGACATAAAGCCTGGAATTTTCCGTCCCCCCACAGGAGCTGGCTGAAGGCCGGGTGGGGTGGGGGAGGGGTGTTGTAACATTCAGTGGGAGGTGGTGGGCGCCGTTCTCATCACCTTCCTGCCCCGCTGCAATTTTACGGGGGGCAGCAGCAATGAGAAATGGCCTGCCTGATCCAGGCCACTTAAGGCCCTTAAGTGTCCAACTAACTGCCACTTAAGAGCCTCCTCCCACCGCCGCTGGTATATTACCAGTGATGAGTGGGCAGCGCAGTCCCTCCAGGAGGCCTCACAGTAAAATCTGGCGGCCTCTTTGCAGGCTGGGGGTTGGGGGAAGCCTCCTGATCGGGCACCCTGTCCCCCTCGGAGGACCCCCATCCCCCCATGGCCCAACGCCCCCAATGAACTACATTCCCCCCATTCACCACCCAACCAACAACCCCTCTTGCCTCGCCGGGGCCTGGCTGGTTATCCCCAGCGTAAGCCCACAAACTTACCTTTTTGCCAGGGCCCCATGTTCCTTTCCCTGGCTGCAGCCACAGCAATGGTCACCACTCCTGCTGGCGCTGCTGGGACTAACAGCTCCTGACCTGCTGATTGGCTGTGAGTTCTTGGAGGCAGCACTTCCTGCCTCAGAGGGCCAGAAATCCCACCCAAAGCCAATTAAGGTCCTGGGCCATGTAAAGTTATAGCATGGCTCCCAGGCCCAGCAGAGGCAGGCTCGCCCCTGACTTTTAGGCCAGTGGGCAGGGCCTCTCACCCAACGTAAAATTCTGCCCAAAATTGCAAGCAGAGGTTGTAGCTTGAAAAGATTACACAATGAAATAAAGGCCACAGAACAGAAATAGAAGTCCTCATGATCATGAAGTTTTGGTGGCTGCCAATAAACTTGTGGATAAACTAATGAAAAGGGCAAAACAAAGGGAATTAGATAGTTGGAGAGAGTTTGGAATTTATTCTGAGGTACCAGATAAGGGGTGACCAGATTTGTCACATCGGTGGACTTGTACTGAAAAAGTCCTTGCAGATGGGACTTATAAGGCTAAAGCGAAGCTAGTTGCTAGGAGTTTTGAAGAGTGACTGGGTAATCAAGATGTTAGAGTGGACTCTTCCACAGCTGGAAAAGCAGGCCTGAAAATCTATTCAGTTCTTTTGGTCACATATTCATGAGAGTGTAGATTGACAATTTCCAGTTTCCTGGTCCCAACCGCCTCCTCTTCACTATGGATGTCCAATCGCTCTACACCTCCATCCCCCACCAGGATGGCTTAAGGGCTCTCCGCTTCTTCCTTGAACAGAGGCCCAAACAGTTGGGGGAGGGGGCCTGAGTAGGACTGGACCACCACCCTCCTCCGCCTGGCTGAACTTGTTCTCACATTGAACAACTTCTCCTTCAAATCCACGCACTTCCTTCAAGTAAAAGGTATTGCGAGGGGAACCGGTTGGGTCCTAGTTATGCCTGTCTTTTTGTGGGATATGTCGAGCATTCTTTGTTCCAGTCCTACTCAGGCCCCCTCCCCCAACTCTTTCTCCGGTACATTGATGACTGTATCGGTGCCGTTTCCTGCTCCCGCCCTGAACTGGAAAACTTTATCAACTTTGCTTCCAAATTCCACCCTTCTCTCACCTTTACATGGTCCATCTCTGACACTTCCCTTCCCTTCCTCGACTTCTCTGTCTCCATCTCTGGGGATAGGTTGTCTACTAATATCCATTATAAGCCCACCGACTCCCACAGCTACCTGGACGACACTTCTTCACACCCTACCTCCTATAAGGACTCCATTCCATTCTCCCAGTTTCTCCGTCTCCGACGCATCTGCTCTGATGATGCTACCTTCCATGACAAGCGCTTCTGATATGTCTTCCTTTTTCCTCAACCGAGAATTCTCCCCCCACTGTGGTTGACAGGGCCCTCAACCGTGTCCGGCCCATTTCCCGCACCTGTACCCTCACCCCTTCCCCTCCCTCCCAGAAGTGTGACAGGGTTCCCCTTGTCCTCACTTTCCACCTATCAGCCTCCATATCTAAAGGATCATCCTCCGCCATTTCCGCCACCTCCAGCATGATGCCACTACCAAACGCATCTTCCCCTCCCTTCCCCTGTCAGCATTCCGAAGGGATCGTTCCCTCCGCGACACCCTGGTCCACTCCTCCATTACCCCCACCACCTCATCCCCGTCCCATGGCACCTTCCCCTGCAATCGCAGGAGGTGTAATACCTGCCCATTTACCTCCTCTCTCCTCACTATCCCAGGCCCCAAACACTCCTTTCAGGTGAAGCAGCGATTTACTTGTACTTCTTTCAATGTAGTATACTGTATTCGCTGCTCACAATGTGGTCTCCTCTACATTGGGGAGACCAAATGCAGACTGGGTAACCGCTTTGAGGAACACTTCCGCTCAGTCCACAAGCAGGACCCTGAGCTTCCGGTTTCTTGCCATTTCAACACTCCCCCCTGCTCTCATGCTCACATCTCTATCCTGGGCTTGCTGCAGTGTTCCAGTGAACATCAACGCAAGCTCGAGGAACAGCATCTCATTTTCCGATTAGGCACACTACAGCCTGCCGGACTGAACATTGAGTTCAATAATTTCAGAGCATGACGGGCCCCCCATTTTACTTTTACTTTCAGTTATTTTTTATTTTTTACATTTTTTACAATTTTTTTTCTTTTGTTTATTTCATTTCATTGTAGTTTGTTTAGTTTGCTTACCCACTGTTTTTTTTTCATGTTTGTACTTGCTGCTGCTCAATCTTCAGTTCGTTAACACCCTATCTGTACTAATGCTTTGTCTTTCAACACACCATTAACATATTGTTTGCCTTTGTTCCATGGCCTCTTGGTCAGCTATGTGGCCTTGTCCAATCTACACCTTCTCCTTTGTTATCTCTTGCTCCACCCCCGGCTCATTTGCTTATAACCTTCCACATTTCTAATATTTGCTAGTTCCGAAGAAGGGTCACTGACTCGAAACGTTAACTCTGCTTCTCTTTCCACAGATGCTGCCAGACCTGCTGAGTGGTTCCTGCATTTCTTGTTTTTATTTCAGATTTCCAGCATCCGCAGTATTTTGCTTTTATATTAACATAAAAACCATGTTTCTGCAGAGAGGCACTTTTCTGAGAGGAGTGTTTTGAAACCGCCCAAAAAGACAGCAGATGCAGAAGAAAAACTATGGAAACTAAACAAATGTGTCCCTGGCACGTATGATGCTTCCAGGGTGTGGTATTTTTTCAGTGAGATTTGTTTCACTCAAAATAGGTTGTGTTCAAATAAAAGCAGATCCTGCAATGTTTTATTGGTATCATAAAGGAAAATGTTCGGGCATCTTCATGATGCACAATGTTGATTCTTTTGGGGTGATACCATGGAATTTAAAAAATATGCTATTAATAAGATTGGGTAAAACTTAAAATTGGGAGTCAGTCTTGTCCAGCTTTTAACAAGATTGTTTTAGATATTAAGCAGAGTAAGTCTGAAATAACGTTAAGTCAACAACCCGATTTAGAAAGTGTTACTCCCATCCCGGCTAGCTCATCACCGAAAGATGGTGTTTTATCGAACGAGACAGAGCAATTGTGAAGCTTGATTGCACTGAGACTAGACCAGATGCCAGTTTTGATGTATTTGAGTTACTATACCCTAAAGTCGAACGTTTGAAGAGCAAATAAAACATTTTAAAAAATGTAATCTGGAGAAATGCATGTCATCCGTAGATGACCCAGAGAACATGGGCCGGAATTTTACTGCCCCCCAATGAGCGGGCTAATGGTGGTTGAGGGGGGGGGGGGAGGGCATAAAACTGAGTGGGAGGCAGGGGGACCATTCCCGACCTCCTCCTATCACCGATGCAATTTTACATGGGGCGGCAGTGGCGAGAAACTGCCAGCCCGCCCCAGGCCAATCAAGGCTCTTAATTGGCTAATTAACTGGCACTTAAGGGCCTCTGCCCCCTGCTGGTGGTATTTTACCCTTGGTGGCTGGACGGCAAAGGCCCCAAGAACCCCGCCTGGTAAAACCAGGTGGCCTTCTTGTGGGCTGGGAGGGGGCCCTCCTGATCAGGCATCCTGTGCCCCACAGAGAGTCCCCCCTGAAGCCCCAACCTCCCACAACGGACAACATTCCCCCTACAGGTGGAAGGTGTCATAAACCATGCCATCAAGTGGCACTTGCTAAGCATTAACCTGCTCAGTGACGCTCAGTTTGGGTTCCGCCAGGGCCACTCACTCCTGACCTCATTACAGCCTTGGTTCAAACATGGACAAAAGAGCTGAACTCAAGAGGTGAAATGAGAGTTAATGCCCTTGACATCAAAAGCAGCATTTGACCGAGTATGGCAACAAGGAGCCCGAGCAAAACTGAGGTTAATGGGAATCAGGGGGAAAACCCTCCGCTGGCTGGAGTCATATCTAGCGCAAAGGAAGATGGTTGTGGTTGTTGGAGGTCAATCATGTGAGCTCCAGGACACCACTGCAGGAGTTCCTCAGGGTAGTGTTCTAGGCCCAACCATCTTCAGCTGCTTCATCAATGACCTTCCTTCAATCATAAGGTCAGAAGTGGGGATGTTCGCTGATGATTGCACAATGTTCATCACCATTCGGAACTCCTCAGATACTGAATCAGTCCGTGTAGAAATGCAGCAAGAGCTGGACAATATCTCGGCTTGGGCTGAAAAGTGGCAAGTAACATTCGCACCACACAAGTGCCAGGCAATGACCATCTCCAACAAGAGAGAATCTAACCATCTCCCCTTGACATTCAACGGCATTACCAGCGCTGAATCCCCCACTATCAACATCCTAGGGGCTACCATTGACCAGAAACTGAACTGAAGTAGCCATATAAATACTGTGGCTACAAGAGCAGGTCAGAGGATAGGAATCCTGAGGCGAGTAACTCACCTCCTGACTCCCCAAAGCCTGTCCACCATCTACAAGGCACAAGTTAGGAGTGTGATGGAATACTCTCCACTTGCCTGGATGGGTGCAGCGCCAACAACACTCAAGAAGCTCGACACCATCCAGGACAAAGCAGCCCACTTGATTGACACCCCATCTACAAACACTCACTCCCTTCACCACTGACGCACAGTGGTAGCAGTGTGTACCATCTGCAAGATGCACTGCAGCAATGCACCAAGGCTCCTTAGACAGCACCTTCCAAACCCGCGACCTCTACCAACTAGAAGGACAAGGGCAGCAAATACATGGGAACACCACCACCTGCAAGTTCCTGTCCAAGTCACACACCATCCTGACTTGGAACTATATCACGGTTCCTTCACTGTTGCTGGGTTAAAATCCTGGAACTCCCTTCCTAACAGCACTGTGGGTATACCTACCCCAAATGGACTGCAGCGGTTCAAGAAGGCAGTTCACCACCACCTTCTCAAGGGCAATTAGGGATGGGCAATAAATGCTGGCCTGGCCAGTGATGCCTACATCCCATGAATGAATAAAAAAAACCAAAAAAAACACACCAACTGACCCCCCTTGCCTTGCCGGGCCGGGGCCAATTGTCCCTGGCAAGGCTCTAAAAACCCATCCGAGTTCCGGGGCCGTCCTTCCTCTTGCTTCCATTGGCTGCGTGTAGTCCCAGCAGTGGGCACCAATCCTGGTGGCGCTGCTGGGACTAAGAGCTGCCGGCCCGCTGATTCCTGCCTCAAGGAGGTGGGAATCCCACCCAAGACCAATTAAGAACCTGGGGAATGAAAATTCCCAGCCTGGCTTCCCAGGCCCAGCAGAGACAGGCTCGCCCCCGACTTTTTGGCCAGTGGGCGGGGCCTCCCATCCAACGTAAAATTCCATGAAACTAGTCATTTTTAGGAATGCTTCACATGCTACTATTCCTGATGGGTATTCTACTGCAGCTGGTTTCATAATATTTCTTATGGGTGAAAATGAAAAATGTTGTCCTTTAGTTTGGGAAACTAAGAAAATAGAGTCATAGGCCGGGATTTTATACTGGCGATGGGGATCTCGACATACGGAAAAAGCAATGCCAAGAACCCTGCATTGCCTCTTCTCTGGAAGGCCCACCAAATCTAGTGCTAATCAGGCAATTATGTGGACAGCGGGAGGCTTCCATAGCATCAAGGACCCCGTCGGCGGAGGTCCTGACCTTAGAGAGCTGGCCAATCAGAGGCCAGCAGCTCGTCCACTGAGCAGCGTCACTAAGGAGGCAGTGGCTGCTGCCAGCAGAGCACCTACCGGAGGCCCAGAAGCAGTGCTGGACCCAGGCCACAGGTAGGTTGCGGAGGGAGGGGTCTCACAGGGTGGGGGTCGTGGGAGGGGGGGTGCTCTCAGCCAGAAACCCCCCTTTCCAATGCTGGCTCCCTCATTCACGCACTAAGTGCCTTTTAATGAGGCATACCCCACGAGCTGGGAAGCAGCCCGCACGGTTTTTCGTACTCTGCTTCCCGTGCGTTCACAGGGCCTCCCGCCACACGGTTAACTGTGGCAGAATGAAGCCCTTAATTGAGGTTAATTGCCCAGTTAAAGGCCTCAATCAATGGGGCGGGAAGGGCACTCATAGGCCTTCTCGCCCTGGCCTAAATTTTGGCAGAGGCAGGATAGTGGCAGGAACTCCTCCACCGCCCTCCCCCACACTGCCACCCCCACCATCCCAACCTATTTTATGCCGCGGGGGAAGAGCATAAAATTCCTCTCATCGAGAGATTTATGGCACAGAAAGTGGCCATTCAGCCCATCAAATCCATGCCAGCTCTCTGGAGAGCAATCTAGTCAGTCCCATTCCCATGCTTCATCCCCGTAGCCCTGCAAGTTTCCTTCAAGTGTTCACCCAATTTCCTTTTGAAATCATTGACTGTCTCTGCCTTCACCACCCTTGTGGACAGTGAGTTCCAAGTCATTACCACTCGTCGCGTAAAAAAGTTCTTCCTCACATGCCCCCTGCATCTCTTGCCCAGAACCTTAAATCTGTGTCCCCGGACCTCGTACCACCAGGTAATGGGAACAGATTTTCTTTGCCCACCTTATTAAACCTGTCATAATCTTGTACACCTCTGCAAAATCACTCCTCAATCTCCTTTGCCCCAAGGAAAACAACCCCAGCTTCTCCAACATAACCTTGTAGCTAAAATCCCTCATCCCTGGAACCATTTTGGCAAACCTCCTCTGCATCCTCTCAACGACCCTCACATCCTTCCTAAAGTTTGGTGTCCAGAACTCAATGCAATACTCTAGTTGTGGCCTAACCAGAGCTTTATAGAGGTTCAGCATAACTTTCCTGCTTTTGTACTCAATATCTCTATTTATGAAGCCAAAGAACCCATATGTTTTGCTGACCACTCTCTCAACATTCTCAACAAAGTTCCCACTTTTAAAGATCTGTGCACATGCACCCCAAGGTCCTTCCGTACCTGTACACTCTTTAGAACTGTGGCATTAAGTCTACATGACCTTTCCCTATCCCTTCTGCCAAAATGCATCACCTCACACTTGTCTGTATTAAATTCCATTTGCCACTTGACTGCCCATTCTGCTAGCTTATCCAAGTCCTGTTGCAGGCAGTTCATATCACCCTCACTGTTTGCTACTCCTCCAGGTTTGGTATCATCAGCAAATTTTGAAATTTTACTCTGTATTCCAATATCCAAGTCATTTATATATATCAAAAAAGCAGTGGTCCTAGCACTGACCATTGGGGAACACCAGAGTCTACCATCCTCCAGTGTGAAAAGTAACTACTTACTATGACTCACTGTTTTCTGTATCTAATAGGCCCCACCCTGCCTCTCACCACCTGCTTACTATTTACATGCCAGTAGGAGATTTATTTTTGGTTCCCTTTTATGTTGACTGCCATTTGATTCTCAAACTCTCTCTTTGCCAGTTTTATTTTCTTCTTCACTTCCTCTCTCAACTTATTGTATATGGCCCGGTTCTCACTTGAGGAATTCACCTGACATGCATCATATGCCCTCTGTTTTTTTCTTTCATCATATTCTCCATCTCCCTTATCATCTAAGGAGCCCTGACATTGGTTCCCTAACTTTGTGGGACGATACCTAGCCTGCATCTGCAGCATCTCCTAAAAAGCATTGTTCAAAGTACTTTAGCTGCTGAAACACTGCCTCTTCTGCAGACAGTGCATATGGAATTCTATTTCTATAATATTTTTAAGTGAGATTCTGTTCAAGGGGTATACTGAAAATAATATAGCCGTTAAATGTTACATAGATAATTGTTCCTTGTCGGATATGTACATGCTACGAAAAGTGTGAGGGAGAAAAGTTTATGGATTGACCACACCAGCTTGAAACAAATGCTGGGGGAGAAAAAGGAAATCTCTAAAATTAAATGGGTGAATGCAAGTCATCAACTGTGTTTGTTTTACAAAAAGAAATGCATGTTCCAAGAAATTGTTGGGTGTCCTAGATGAGGGGTGTCTTGCAATGTAATGTTTTATGTAGAATATAGAGGTTTTTGATTGAAATTAGTTTTGAAATTTTATTTGTGCATATTAACTCTAATTTTTATTTAAGAGAGAAAGGGAATCTGTTAATTGTACATTCATTGTGTGTAATTGTATGCAGATGATGGGCATTAACTTGAGCCTATAAAAAAACAGACTAAAACTCTGGGTGTTGAGGTGAGGAAGTGTATGCTTGTAATGTGCAGCTCTGTAAATAAATATAAAAGTGTGTGAACACTGGCTCCAGTTCTATCCTCCACAAACTGGCTTTCTGGATTGCAACACCCTGCAGCAAAACTCACGTGCAACCTGTGTCACCATTTCCCCCTGCCCTGGCTGCATGTCACTCATGCCCAGGGTTCCAACATGTGCTGATCCCACCTCGAAGCTAGTCTCTAAAGCACACACAGTGTTACTATTTGAGCTGGAGGCTGCAAGTCTCATGATTGTGTTTCATCCTTGATCACTGTCTTCCTGCTCTTTCATCTCTTTCTCATCCACCACTGCCTGGCCAGGTGACAGCTCTTAGATATCTGAAAGGAGAATGGGGTTGCGTTGAGGGGAGGCTGGGAAACTGAGGTATGTGCTTAGGCCATCTGCAGCAGGTAGATGGTAAGAACATAGAACATAGAACATTACAGCGCAGTACAGGCCCTTCGGCCCTCGATGTTGCGCCGACCTGTGAAACCATCTGACCTACACTATTCCATTTTCATCCATATGTCTATCCAATGACCACTTAAATGCCCTTAAAGTTGGCGAGTCCACTACTGTTGCAGGCAGGGTGTTCCACACCCCTACTACTCTCTGAGTAAAGAAACTGCCTCTAACATCTGTCCTATATCTATCACCCCTCAACTTAAAGCTATGTCCCCTCGTGTTTGTCATCACCATCCGGGGAAATAGACTCTCACTATCCACCCTATCTAACCCTCTGATTATCTTATATGTCTCTATTAAGTCACCTCTCCTCCTCCTTCTCTCTAACGAAAACAACCTCAAGTCCCTCAGCCTTTCCTCGTAAGACCTTCCCTCCATACCAGGCAACATCCTAGTAAATCTCCTCTGCACCCTTTCCAAAGCTTCCACATCCTTCCTATAATGCGGTGACCAGAACTGCACGCAATACTCCAGGTGTTGCCACACCAGAGTTTTGTACAGCTGCAGCATGACCTCGTGGCTCCGAAACTCGATCCCCCTACTAATAAAAGCTAACACACCATATGCCTTCTTAACAGCCCTATTAACCTGGGTGGCAACTTTCAGGGATTTATGTACCTGGACACCAAGATCTCTCTGCTCATCTACACTACCAAGAATCTTCCCATTAGCCCAGTACTCTGCATTCCTGTTACTCCTTCCAAAGTGAATCACCTCACACTTTTCTGCATTAAACTCCATTTGCCATCTCTCAGCCCAGCTCTGCAGCCTATCTATGTCCCTCTGTAACCTACAACATCCTTCGGCACTATCCACAACTCCAGCGACCTTCGTGTCATCCGCAAATTTACTAACCCACCCTTCTACACCCTCATCCAGGTCATTTATAAAAATGACAAACAGCAGTGGCCCCAAAACAGATCCTTGCGGTACACCACTAGTAACTAAACTCCAGGATGAACATTTGCCATCAACCACCACCCTCTGTCTTCTTTCAGCTAGCCAATTTCTGATCCAAAGCTCTAAATCACCTTCAATCCCATACTTCCGTATTTTCTGCAATGGCCTACCGTGGGGAACCTTATCAAACTCCTTACTGAAATCCATATACACCACATCCACGGCTTTACCCTCATCCACCTGTTTGGTCACCTTCTCGAAAAACTCAATAAGGTTTGTGAGGCACGACCTAACCTTCACAAAACCGTGCTGACTATCGCTAATGAACTTAATCTTTTCAAGATGATTATAAATCTTATCTCTTATAACCTTTTCCAACATTTTACCCACAACCGAAGTCAGGCTCACAGGTCTATAATTACCAGGGCTGTCTCTACTCCCTTTCTTGAACAAGGGGACAACATTTGCTATCCTCCAGTCTTCCGGCACTATTCCTGTCGACAATGACGACATAAAGATTAAGGACAAAGGCTCTGCAATCTCCTCCCTGGCTTCCCAAAGAATCCTAGGATAAATCCCATCTGGCCCAGGGGACTTATCTATTTTCACACTTTCCAAAATTGCTAACACCTCCTCCTTGTGAACCTCAATCCCATCTAGCCTAGTAGTCTGTATCTCAGTATTCTCCTCGACAACATTTTCTTTCTCTACTGTAAATACTGACGAAAAATATTCATTTAACGCTTCCCCTATCTCCTCTGATTCCACACACAACTTCCCACTACTATCCTTGATTGGCCCTAATCTAACTCTAGTCATTCTTTTATTCCTGATATACCTATAGAAAGCCTTAGGGTTTTCCTTGATCCTATCCGCCAATGACTTCTCGTGTCCTCTCCTCGCTCTTCTTAGCTCTCCCTTTAGATCTTTCCTGGCTAGCTTGTAACTCTCAAGCGCCCTAACTGAGCCTTCACGTCTCATCCTAACATAAGCCTTCTTCTTCCTCTTGACAAGCGCTTCAACTTCTTTAGTAAACCATGGCTCCCTCGCTCGACAACTTCCTCCCTGCCTGACAAGAGATTGTGGGATGAGGGCGAAGTGGAATATGAGAAGAATATGGGAATAGAGTCATAGAGAGATACAACACTGAAACAGGCCCTTCGGCCCACCGAGTCTGTGCCGACAACAACCACCCATTTATACTAATCTTACATTAATCCCATATTCCCGACCACATCCCCGCCATTCTCCTACTTTCATTGCAGCAGCTTTTTCGGGAGCAGAGTGTGAGCGAGTGAGCAGCTGGGAAGGTCAGTTTGAAAGTAAACTTAATTTCCTTTTGTTTTCGGCGGAGGCCAGGGGGCTGCTGGGTAAGTAAAACACTATATATTTGGGCGGTTTGAAATAACTTTCCGTTCATTGCAGCAGCTTTTTCGGGAGCAGAGTGTGAGCGAGTGAGCAGCTGGGAAGGTCAGTTTGAAAGTAAACTTAATTTCCTTTTGTTTTCGGCGGAGGCCAGGGGGCTGCTGGGTAAGTGAAACACTATATATTTGGGCGGTTTCTGAACCCGAGACACCACACTTGTAGTGTCTCCCACCCGCCCTCCTCCTCTAACCAAAAAAAAAGGACTCGGTGGGGTGTTTATAAGGTAAGGCCTTTTCTATTTCTCTGGTTTTATCGTGATTGGTAAAAACTTTTCGTTCCTTTTTCATTTAACTAAGTTAAGCTTAAGATTAAAAAATTGCAGGAGATCTCAGACCCGTGTCATGCTCCTCTTGCTCAATGTGGGAGCTCAGGGACATGACTGATGTCCCTGACTCCTTCACGTGCAGGAAGTGTATCCAACTGCAGCTCTTGTTGGACCGCATGACGGCTCTCGAGCTGCGGATGGACTCACTTTGGAGCATGCGCGATGCTGAGGAGGTCGTGGATAGCACGTTTAGTGAATTGGTCACACCGCAGATTAGGATTGCTGAGGGAGAAAGGGAATGGGTGACCAAAAGGCAGAGAAAGAGCAGGAAGGCAGCGCAGGAGTCCCCTGCGGTCATCTCCCTCCAAAACAAGTATACCGTTTTGGATACTGTTGAGGGAGATGGCTCACCAGGGGAAGGCAGCAGTAGCCAGGTCCATGGCACCGTGGCTGGCTCTGCTGTTCAGAAGGGCGGGAAAAAGAGTGGAAGGGCTATAGTCGTAGGGGATTCGATTGTAAGGGGAGTAGATAGGCGGTTCTGTGGTCGAAAATGAGGCTCCCGAATGGTATGTTGCCTCCCAGGTGCACGGGTCAGGGATGTCTCAGATCGGCTGCAGAACATTCTAAAGGGGGAGGGTGAACAGCCAGTTGTCATTGTGCACATAGGCACCAATGATATAGGTAAAAAACGGGATGAGGTCCTACAAGCAGAGTTTAGGGAGTTAGGAGCCAAGTTAAAAAGCAGGACCTCAGAGGTAGTAATCTCAGGATTGCTACCAGTGCCACGTGATAGTCAGAGTAAAAATGAAAGAATAGTCAGGATGAATGCGTGGCTTGAGAGATGGTGCAGGAAGGAGGGGTTCAGATTTTTGGGACATTGGGACCGGTTCTGGGGGAGGTGGGACTATTACAAATTGGACGGTCTACACCTGGGCCGGACTGGAACCAATGTCCTTGGGGGTGCTTTTGCTAACGCTGTTGGGGAGGGTTTAAACTAATGTGGCAGGGGGATGGGAACCAATTGAGGTCAGTTGACAGTAAGGAGGTAGTAACAAAAGCCTGTAAGGAACTAGATAATGAAGTCAGTGTGACTAAGGGGAAGAGCAGGCAGGGAGCAGATGATGAATATAAAGGGACTGGTGGTCTGAGGTGCATTTGTTTTAATGCAAGAAGTGTAGTAGGTAAGGCAGATGAACTTAGGGCTTGGATTAGTACCTGGGAGTATGATGTTATTGCTATTACTGAGACTTGGTTGAGGGAAGGGCATGATTGGCAACTAAATATCCCAGGATATCGATGCTTCAGGCGGGATAGAGAGGGAGGTAAAAGGGGTGGAGGAGTTGCATTACTGGTCAAAGAGGATATCACAGCTGTGCTGAAGGAGGGCACTATGGAGGACTCGAGCAGTGAGGCAATACGGGCAGAACACAGAAATAGGAAGGGTGCGGTAACAATGTTGGGGCTGTACTACAGGCCTCCCAACAGCGAGCGTGAGATAGAGGTACAAATATGTAAACAGATTATGGAAAGATGTAGGAGCAACAGGGTGGTGGTGATAGGAGATTTTAATTTTCCCAACATTGACTGGGATTCACTTAGTGTTAGAGGTCTAGATGGAGCAGAATTTGTAAGGAGCATCCAGGAGGGTTTTCTAGAGCAGTATGTAAATAGTCCAACTCGGGAAGGGGCCATACTGGACCTGGTGTTGGGGAATGAGCCCGGCCAGGTGGTTGAAGTTTCAGTAGGGGACTACTTTGGGAATAGTGATCACAATTCCGTAAGCTTTAAAATACTCATGGACAAAGACAAGAGTGGTCCTAAAGGAAGAGTGCTAAATTGGGGGAAGGCCAACTATACCAAAATTCGGCAGGAGCTGGGGAATGTAGATTGGGAGCAGCTGTTTGAAGGTAAATCCACATGTGATATGTGGGAGGCTTTTAAAGAGAGGTTGATTAGCGTGCAGGAGAGACATGTTCCTGTGAAAATGAAGGATAGAAATGGCAAGATTAGGGAACCATGGATGACAGGTGAAATTGTGAGACTAGCTAAGAGGAAAAAGGAAGCATACATAAGGTCTAGGCGGCTGATGAAAGACGAAGCTTTGAAAGAATATCGGGAATGTAGGACCAATCTGAAACGAGGAATTAAGAGGGCTAAAAGGGGTCATGAAATATCTTTAGCAAACAGGGTTAAAGAAAATCCCAAAGCCTTTTATTCATATATAAGGAGAAAGAGGGTAACTAGAGAAAGGATTGGCCCACTAAAGGACAAAGGAGGAATGTTATGCTTGGACTCAGAGAAAATGGGTGAGATTCTAAACGAGTACTTTGCATCGGTATTCACCGAGGAGAGGGACATGACGGATGTTGAGGTTAGGAACAGATGTTTGATTACACTAGGTCAAGTCGGCATAAGGAGGGAGGAAGTGTTGGGTATTCTAAAGGGCATTAAGGTGGACAAGTCCCCAGGTCCGGATGGGATCTATCCCAGGTTACTGAGGGAAGCGAGAGAGGAAATAGCTGGGGCTTTAACAGATATCTTTGCAGCATCCTTAAACACGGGTGAGGTCCCGGAGGACTGGAGAATTGCTAATGTTGTCCCCTTGTTTAAGAAGGGTAGCAGGGATAATCCAGGTAATTATAGACCGGTGAGCCTGACGTCAGTGGTAGGGAAGCTGCTGGAGAAGATACTGAGGGATAGGATCTATTCCCATTTGGAAGAAAATGGGCTTATCAGTGATAGGCAACATGGTTTTGTGCAGGGAAGGTCATGTCTTACCAACTTAATAGAATTCTTTGAGGAAGTGACAAAGTTGATTGATGAGGGAAGGGCTGTCGATGTCATATACATGGACTTCAGTAAGGCGTTTGATAAGGTTCCCCATGGCAGGCTGATGGAGAAAGTGAAGGCGCATGGGGTCCAAGGTGTACTAGCTAGATGGATAAAGAACTGGCTGGGCAACAGGAGACAGAGAGTAGCAGTGGAAGGGAGTTTCTCAAAATGGAGACGTGTGACCAGTGGTGTTCCACAGGGATCCGTGCTGGGACCACTGTTGTTTGTGATATACATTAATGATTTGGAGGAAAGTATAGGTGGACTGATTAGCAAGTTTGCAGACGACACTAAGATTGGTGGAGTAGCAGATAGTGAAGGGGACTGTCAGAGAATACAGCAGAATATAGATAGATTGGAGAGTTGGGCAGAGAAATGGCAGATGGAGTTCAATCAGGGCAAATGCGAGGTGATGCATTTTGGAAGATCCAATTCAAGAGTGAACTATACAGTAAATGGAAAAGTCCTGGGGAAAATTGATGTCCAGAGAGATTTGGGTGTTCAGGTCCACTGTTCCCTGAAGGTGGCAACGCAGGTAAATAGAGTGGTCAAGAAGGCATACGGCATGCTTTCCTTCATCGGACGGGGTATTGAGTACAAGAGTTGGCAGGTCATGTTACAGTTGTATAGGACTTTGGTTCGGCCACATTTGGAATACTGCGTACAGTTCTGGTCGCCACATTACCAAAAGGATGTGGATGCTTTGGAGAGGGTGCAGAGGAGGTTCACCAGGATGTTGCCTGGTATGGAGGGCGCTAGCTATGAAGAGAGGTTGAGTAGATTAGGATTATTTTCATTAGAAAGACGGAGGTTGAGGGGGGACCTGATTGAGGTGTACAAAATCATGAGAGGTATAGACAGGGTGGATAGCAAGAAGCTTTTTCCCAGAGTGGGGGATTCAATTACAAGGGGACACGAGTTCAAAGTGAAAGGGGAAAAGTTTAGGGGCGATATGCGTGGAAAGTTCTTTACGCAGAGGGTGGTGGGTGCCTGGAACGCGTTGCCAGCAGAGGTGGTAGATGCGGGCACGATGGCGTCTTTTAAGATGTATCTAGACAGATACATGAATGGGCAGGAAGCAAAGAGATACAGAACCTTAGAAAATAGGCGACATGTTTAGAGAGATTCTGGATCGGCGCAGGCTTGGAGGGCCGAAGGGCCTGTTCCTGTGCTGTAATTATCTTTGTTCTTTGTTCTTTGTTCTTACTACCTACCTACACTAGGGGCAATTTACAATGGCCAATTTACCTATCAACCTGCAAATCTTTGGCTGTGGGAGGAAACCAGAGCACCCGGCGGAAACCCACGCAGTCACAGGGAGAACTTGCAAACTCCACACAGGCAGTACCCGGAATTGAACCCGGGTCGCTGGAGCTGTGAGGCTGCGGTGCTAACCACTGTGCCGCCCCATTGAAGACTGACATCTTCAATGGTTTCAGCCCTGCCGCTGGCCATGGCCTCAGACATGGCTGCTCCAATGATGGCAAGCACTGTCACCTCCATCAGGATGAGGACATGCAGCTGTGCCTGTCCCCCCACTGGTTCATTCCTGCTGCTTGCTGCTCTGTGCCATCTTGTCCTGCAAGAAAGAGGGAAGTGTGCCAGTGAATGTGGTGCAATGTGATTGGGTGGTGTGACTGTCATGGTCGAATAGCTGCCAGTGTGTGCAAGTTATGAGATGGGAGTGTGAGGTTTGCAGCAGTCCTAAATGCGGGAGGATGTGGTGAAGCTTTGAATATCGTGTACAAGGCATGATTGATGGAGATTGCGGTCGGTGAGTGATGGGGTGTGGTGCATTGAGCAGTGTCTGAGTCTAGTGGTGCTGCTGATGAGATATGGCATTTGAAGATGCATTCACTGACCTTGACCACTCATGTGTGATCATTGAACTACTTGTGACACTGCATCCAGGTCCTCGGGGCTAGATGCTGGTATTGACTGTGACGACTATCTCCTCCCACTCCTGACCACCAGTGGATAGAGGACCTCGATCCTCCAGTCCACCTCCTGCACCAAGGTCTCTAGTGCTGTGTCGGAGAACCTTGGAGCACACTGTCTCCCCTGTTGTGCCAGTCACTCTTCTTCCAGGTTAGACACTCTTCCCCAGGCACTTCCATAACCTGCTCGAGTCAAAATGTATTTCCCCTTTAAGAGGTGCAAGTTGGCTTTTAGTAACGCAGGGTACCTTGAACTCTGCTAGCCTCACACTATTTTGCGTCCCCTGCTCAGACGAGCATGTAAATGAGTAGGCAGCATAAAGTTTGCACACTGCTTGCATCGAAAGCAATGGACACGGGTCAATCACACATGGTGATCCTTGTGCCGTTTTTGGGTCTTATAGAATTTTCCGGCTGATAGGTCTCTAGGTGCATATTGATGTGTGCGTCAGCAACCTTCAGATAGGGAGAAAATTGAAAGATTAACAGCTCTGCTCTACCCACTGATGATGTGTGCTGTTTCCTGAAACCTGAATGGCATGTGAAATGTGGAAGTGATATTATATTTCAATTAAATTCAAACACGTCAACACACTGGAAGGAAACTGTTTTGATAAACTCTATTTTCATGGCTCATTCAGACCCTTATTCCACCCAAGGAGAAAATTAAAGGATGAGCGCATGGCTTGCCTATAATATCAACAAGAAAAGCCCTATTTATTTGCAGCAAAAAGATATAATCATGTGCACCTCTGTTTTAAAATTTATGCTGCTCTCACTAGTGCAGAAAATTCAAATTGATGCTTTTCTTCAACTCCAGGTAAACTGATTAATCTCAGTCATTTAATTCCAGCTTCAATTCAAGTAAAAGCAAGTCTCTGTGAAAGAAATACCATGTTTCAAAAAGGACTTCATTTACGTGTCCCAACCATGAGCTGTAGCCAAGTATGGTCTATTTTTAAATACTTTCTGTCACTACAAGTCACGTACTAGGGGAAAGTAAATCACAGAATAACGTAAGGTCCTGTCATGTGATCCTATCATGATCAGATCTGGCAATATAAAGCTGCTAAATAACCATTGTGCTCATTACATACGCTGCTTTCAAAAAAGTCATAAAACCTTCCAAGCCAAAAAAATGGATAAATCAGATAAATAAAGACAATTTATTTTCAAAAGACCATTCCTTGTCTAGTATACATCATAAATCATAACACAGTAAGTAAGTTTAAAGGCAATAATCTCATCTCAGTTTAAATGCTGAACATATATCTCTCTTGTGGCTTATGAGATCATCTGAGTTGCTCTATTTGACTGCAGCCTTACGTTTCATTTACAGATCATAGAATCATAGAAAGTTTAAGGCACAGAAAGAGGCCACTTGGCCCATCATGTCTGTGCTGGCCGAAAAACGATCCACCTATTCTAATCCCACCTTCCAGCATTTGGTCCGTGGCCCTGCAGATTATGGCACTTAAGTTGCTTATCTTGACTCCTTTTGAATGAGTTGAGTGTCTCTGCCTCAACTACTCTTTCAGTGAGTTCCAGACCCCCACAACCCTCTGGGTGAAAACGTTTTTCCTCATCTCCCCTCTAATTTTTCTATCAATCACTTTAAATCTATGCCCCCTAGTCGCTGACCTCTCTGCTAAGGTGAATAGACCCTTCACCTCCACTCTATTCAGGCCCCTCACAATTTTGTACATCTCAATCAAATCTCCCCCCAGCCTTGTCTGTTCCAAGGAGAACAACCCCAGCCTATCCAACCTTTCCTCATAGCTGCATTTTTCCAGTCCTAGCAACATCCTCATAAACCTCCTCTATACCCTCTCTAGTGCGATTACATCCTTTCTGTAATGAGGTGACCAGAATTTCCTCATAGCTGCATTTTTCCAGTCCTAGCAACATCCTCATAAATCTCCTCTGTATCCTCTATAGTGCAATTGCATCCTTTCTGTAATGAGGTGACCAGAATTGCACGCAGTACTCAAGTTGTGGCCTAACCAATGAGTTATAAAGTTCCAGCATAACTTCCCTGCTCTTATATTCTGTCCCTTGGCTAATAAAGGAAAGGATTCCATATGTCTTCTTAACCACCTTATCGACCTGTCCTGCTACCGTTAGGGATCTGTGGAGATTCACTCCAAGGCCCCTCACTTCCTCTACACTTGTCAGTATTTTCCCATTTATCCTGAATTCCTTTGCCTAGTTTGACCTCCCCAAATGCATCACCTCACACTTCTCCAGGTTGAATTCCATTTGCCACTTTTCTGCCCATCTGACCAGACCATCAATATCTCCCTGCAGCCTACAACTATCCTCCTCGCTATCTACCACACAGCCAATCTTTGTGTCACCCACAAACTTCTTGATCCTGCCTGCTACATTTACGTCCAAATCGTTTATACCACAAAAAGCAGGGGACCCAGTACTGCGCCCTGCAGAACACCACTGGAAACAGCCCTCCAGTCACTAACACACCTGTCAACAATTACCCTTTGTTTCCTGGCACTGAGCCAATTTTGTATCTGCCTTGCCGCATTTCCCTGAATCCCATGGGACCTTGTCAAAAGCCTTGCTAAAATCCATGTAGACCACATCAACTGCACTACCCTCATCTATCTTGCTTGTTACTTCTTCAAACAATTCAATCAGGTTGGTCAAACAAGATCTTCCCTTATAAAATCCATGCTGATTATTCTTGATTAACCTGTGCCTTTCTAAGTGACAGTTTATAGATTCCAATAATTTCCCCACTACTGAGGTTAGACTGACTGGCCTGTGATTATTCAGTCTATCCTTCACTCCCTTTTTAAACAGAGGTATAATGTAGGCAGTTCTCCAATCCTCGGACACCACACCTGTATCCAGTGAGGACTGGAAAATGATGGTCAGACCTTCTGCTATTTTCTCTCTTGCTTCTTTTAACAGCCTTGGGTACATTTCATCTGGCCCTGGTGATTTATCAACTTTCAAGGATGCTAATCCCATTAATACTTCCTCTCTCCCTATGTTTATCACATCCAATACTTCACACTCCTCCTCCTTAAACTACAATATCTGCATCGTCCCCCTCTTTTGTGAAGACAGACGCAAAGTATTCATTAAGAACCATACCAACATCTTCCGCCTCTACACATAGGTTACATTTTGGTCTTTTATGGGCCCTACTCTCTCCTTAGTTATCCTCTTACTCTTAATGTATTGATAAAACATCTTTGGGTTCACCTTGATTTTGCTTGCCAATATTCTTTCATGCCCTCTCTTTGCTTTCCTAATTTTCTTTTTGATTTCCCCCCTCCACTTTCTATACTCCTCTCGGCTTTTTATAGTATTGAGTTCTTGGTGGCGGACATAAGCTTTCCTTTTATGCCTTATCTTACCCTGTAGATACCCTGTCAAGGGTCCTTGACATCCATGGGGCTCTGGATTTGGCCGTCTCACCCTTTTACTTTGTGGGAACATGTTTACTCTGATATCCATCCATGTTTACTCAGATATCCATTAACCTCACTCCTTATGAGCAAATAAATAGGCTAAGCATTTTTAAACCTGTAAGGCTGCCCTTTAAAACTTTCCCAGCTCCAACTAATACACGTTTGTCTTCAGTTTATGATATAGTTACACTACATCTATCAATCAATTTTGGTTTTGTACTGATGCAAAATCCATCATATTACTTGTGTGTGAAATCATCATAGTCAAGAGTGTAGAATCACCTTGAAGAAGTACTATCTTGCTGCTTTAGCTTTCTGCTCGGTGCAATGTAACTGTAACTAGTGTGAAGCAAATTTATAAGCTTCTGAGAGCTTTTTAAACCGTTTGCAAACAGCAGCCTAACTAATTGGCCCCATAAACAATAAAATTAAACAGAGATCTACTTTCTTAAAGGGGTGAGCAATGCAGACTCCATGGGTAACAGGCAAATAAAAAGGAAAAACTGCAAAAGCTGGAAATCTGAACAAAAAACAGCACCAAAATCAAACAGCAAATTAGACAAGTTGAAATTTCAGGCTACAACTATTCATTTCAAATGAAATAGAAGTCCTAGAAAGGCTAAATGGGTTCAAAGCAAATAAACCCCAGTGACTGTATTCTGGGATAAATACTACCTAAGAGAGTTGAGGGAAGAGATTTGTGAGGCAGTGATAACAATTATTAAAGGTCTGAACAGAGTAGAAGGGGAGAAACTGTTTCCACTTGTGAAAGGATCGAGAACAAGAAGGAACAAATTTAAAGTAAAAGAAGCAAAAGCGACATGAGGCAAAACTTTTTCACGCAGTGAGTGGTTAGGATCTGGACTGCACGGCCTGAGAGTGTGGTGGAGGCAGGCTCAATTGAAGCATTCTAAAGGGAATCAGACTGTTATCTGAAAAGGAAGAATGTGCAGGGTCATGGGGAGAAGGAGGGAGAAATGACACGAAGAGAATTGCTCGTTCGGAGAGCCGGTGCAGACATGATGGGCTGAATGGTCTCCTCCTACACTGTAACAATTCTGTGATGAGCTAAAGAGTGGACACTGGAAAAATATTGGTAGATTGGAAACAGGCTAATATGATGTCCATATTCAAAAGTGGGACAAAATAGACAGCAGCTACAGCCTTACTTCCATTCCATGTAAATAAATGATCAATTATCAGGAACATCTGATCAATTGTAAACGATTATAACTTATGTTAGACCCATAAGGTGAAGGGTGTGGGTCGTTCCCGCTGTTCAAGTCCCACCTGACGTCAGCAAGTGTTTGTTAATAGGGTTTAACATATTTGTGTTTTATTTGTCAAATAAACAGACAGTGACAGCTTTTCTTATAGGTTTAAAAACAGAAGATTAATTATTTATTGAGCAATATGCCTTATTCCGAAATTGTCGTAACTGTATCCACTCACGCATTCACTTGCGTGCAGGCGCGCGCACACACACACACACACACACACACACACACACACACACACACACACACACACACACACACACACACACACACACACACACACACACACACACACAAAGAAACAAAAGAGACAGAGAGCGAGGAAAAAGGGTAAGTGGTTTTCAGCTGAAGTAGGGTTTTGGAGTTCATGGTAAACCTGTTGAATTCTCTCGGAAATCAAGTTCTCATTGGCTGCAGGCCTGAGGTGTTTGTATTTCTCTCTTGATGGAAAGTTCAGTTTGAAGACAGAGGATCACTCCCAATTTCACTGCTGCATAAGTTAAAAATGTAGAATTTACAGCAGGGTGTCTCCCTTCTGGCTTGCTGGATTTTCTCCCAGCTGTTAGCTGGACAATCTTTTGGTGATGCTTCTTTCTGGGAGTCTCTCTCCAGAGAACTACATTTAAGATCAAAATAGTCTTACATCTGGCCTCTGTTGAGAGACATAGATCTCCCTCCCTATGGTGACTCGCAATGGCCCAGGATGTGGCTACTTCACACCTTCTTTGTTTCAGAAGAACCCATTCAATTCGGAAATGTTTCAAGATGGGTGTAATTGACACCCATCAACCTGGTTAGGCATCCTTTGTTCTAAACAGACAGTGTCGCAATGTTTGAACACACATGCAGCCATCTTTTGAGCACTGTCCATTTTTTAAAAGGCAACATTTGCTGACAATGCAATGACTAAGTGGTACAGTACTGGCACTTGCACAAATGCAGCCTCATCAACTGAAATGTCAAACTCTACGTCGTTCAGGCTGCTGTCAGTAATAAAGATGGTGCTGCTCAATTTGACACGAAAAAAATTGAATTGGACTCAAACCCCCTCACCCCTCAATGGCCGTGATTACCATCTGCACATCCTCCCCAACAGTTCCCTGCTCCCTCCTGCGATCACTGCCTCAATCGTTACATTTAATTTCCCGCTCCCTCCCGCTGCTTCAGACTGCTCGTCACTCCATCCCACCATTCTGTCCCGTGCCCAACTGCTCTCCATTCCCTCTCGCCGCTTGCTCTCCACCTCACAGCCTGGAGAAGCAGCGGGGTGGGCGAGCAAGTGGCAAGGTGGGAAGTGAGTGGCAGGATGGGGTGGTGAGCAGGAGACTGCGGGAGAAAATGGTGGGAGGGAGCAGGGAAGAGAAACAGCAATTTTGACAGTGATCATGGGAGGGGATAGAGGCGGCGATCGTGGTCATTGAGGGGTGAAGCAACACTCGGACGTCATTACGTCATGACGTTGCCGCGCACATTAGCAGACCCATACTGCCAAACCAGAAAATGGTCAGATGCACTGATGACGTTGGCAATCACTCTGCGCTATCAGGAGACACTCCATTTTTAAAAGGTAAAGTCAGTTTCTATAACCCTTCAATTTGAGTCTCTCGCACTTTTCGTAAGCGTGACACTTAGTTAACAGCAGTCAGCGTAGCTTCAGAAAGGAAAGACCCTGCCTGGTAAACTTCCTCGATTTCTTTCAAGAAGTGACAACCCTTTAGTAAATTGTCCCGAGGTGCTTCACTGGAGCATTATATCAAGCAACATCAAGAAATATTAGGAGAGGTGATCAAAAGCTTTGGCAAAGAGGTAGGCTTTAAGGTGCATCCTAAAGCAGGAGAGAGAGAGAGAGAACTGGAGGGGTTTAGGGAGGTAATTCGAGAGCTAAAGGCCTAGGCACGGCTGTCAATGGTGAAGAAATGAAAATCAAGGATACTCTAGCAGTCAGAATTGGAGCGCAGAGATCTCAGATGGTTGTAGAGTTGGAGGTGGTTACAGAAATAGGGTGGGGTGCCTTTTGGGGAGATTTGAAAATAAGGATGAGAATTTCAAAATCGAGGCATCACTGAAGTGGGAGCCAATGTAAGTCAACAAGCACAGGCAGTGGGTGATCGGGACTCTGTGCCGGTTAGGATACGGGCAGCAGAGTTTTGTATTAGCATTAGAACAATGCTGCATTAGTCAGTTTAAAATAAGAGATCAGGTGCAACAATGGCTAAAAAGCAACAATGTTTTGATAGATATAGTGGGTTAGGCAACCATGAAAGGAGGCCAGGCCTCTTATTGGCACAATAAAGGTTCCAAACGCATTGTGATCAATGAAAATTATAAAATAGTGTCGCATAAAATTATTTAATGGCTGTTTCCGGCAGTCTGCCTGGACACTTGGCAGTTGCTGTACTTCCCAGGAAGTGAGGAGGGTGGGGGATGTGCAGATTGGGTGCAGTCAACCACCACCCAAAATTCATCTCCCAACCCTCAGTTTTTGCCCACAGAACAGGCAAAGTGCACACCATCTCCTTTCCCCTCCCTTGTGATTGAGTTGCCTCCAACAATGTTTCCCATCAGAGGTCTGCATCTATATGAGAAGCCTCAGAATGAAGTTCATGGGAGTTCCATAGACAGCATTTTTGATCGAAAGAGAATAAGCAGGGTTTAGTTTAGAGATACAGCACTGAAAACAGGCCCTTCGGCCCACCGAGTCTGTGCCGACCATCAACCACCCATTTATACTAATTCTACACTAATTCCATATTCCTACCTCATCCCCACCTGTCCCTATATTTCTCTACCACCTACCTATACGAGGGGCAATTTAGAATGGCCAATTTACCTATCAACCTGCAAGTCTTTGGCATGTGGGAGGAAACCGGAGCACCCGGAGGAAACCCACGCAGACACAGGGAGAACTTGCAAACTCCACACAAGCAGTACCCAGAATTGAACCCGGGTCGCTGGAGCTGTGAGGCTGCGGTGCTAACCACTGCGCCACTGTGCACTGTGTAGGCTAAAATTCCTGAAGAGATTATAACCAGGGATAATTGCACATTTAAGAGACACAATAATGTTACTGTCACATTTTTGAGTTTTACGCTAGGTGCTTTTCTTGGCTTCAATATCACCAAACACTTCCACTTTGGATTGAGTTTCCGAATCCAGGTCATGTATGCAAATTAGAAACAGTAGTGGCCATAGCACTGAGCTACTGTACACAGTACTCTCTCCCTCTCCCAACATAATCGCTTAGTGACAGGCCCTCTGCAACCACTCCCCCGCCCCGGCCACCCATCGCGATTCTATGGGTCCTCCCCGCCTCGGGGGGGAGGGATATAAAATCCAGACCATCATCTGCTTATCTTTATGGAGTTCAATAATTTAAAAAGAAAGCTGGTGTCAATGGAATCCCTGATTTTAATTGCTCCACCATTCGTGGGTGTGCCTTTAGCTGTCAAAGCCATAAGCTCTGGAATTTTCTTCTGAAGCATCTATCTCTCCTCTTTTAAGACACTGCTCAAAATCTACTTCTTTGTCCAAGCTATTGTTCATCTGCCCTAATATCTCCTTATGTGGTTCAGTGTCAAATTTTGTTTGATAACACTCCTGTAAAGCTTGGGGCTTTTACTATGTTAAAGGTACTATAAGTACAAGTTGTTGTTGAAATTAACAGAACAAAAAGAGTAGCTCTTTGTAACTTGATTTTTTCTAAACTTAATTACTGGACATGACATATTGCTACAGATAACAAGACAGTAATCGACATTATGAATCAATAGCTGCTGATAGCTATGAATCTCATTTGTTTCTGGATTGCTGCAGAGTTGCTTACCAATGCTGTTTTAACATGAGAGTGCCAGAGTCACATGAAATATTATGTTACAAAAGCACTTTCTTAAAATTAAGAATTTGAATACAGATGTAGAAATCCATCAAGTCTCTTTCTGCCTCAGATGAGGTGGTTTAAAATGCCACCTCTGCTGGTGAATTCAATACTTCAAATTATACAGTTTTAAATGTTTAAATGCATCTTTTTAATCATAAATCTCTTAACTTTTCCCCGATTTAACAGCTCTCCAAATGACTCAACTGATTTGAACTCAAGACGAGGAAGAATTTTACAACTGATTTTATTTAATGCAGATCCTGCAATTTCTTATGCTTGTTTCAATTAACAACAGAGGAGATAAGCAAACAGAAGTAAACATCCTAAATTTCAAAATGGATAATTCTGCTCTACATGCTGTGGATAGTGCTAGAGGTGGAGTTTTAAATGTTAGCAGTGCTACTTTAAACTGTCAATCTGAGTTTAGCAGCAAAGAAACAATCATCATTATGGTGCAACAGTGCCATCTATAGTTAGAGTCCAATCAAGTAATTGCGTTAAAATACAATTTCAAACATATGTCTCTTGTTAATAATCATATGATTGCAACAATATTCACAGATTTATAGAAACAAAGAAGTTAAATAAACTGTTTCAATTTTTGCTATCAAATATATTTGCCCTCTTTGGTCATGTCCAAAACAGGAAAGGGATGCGACAGGAACGATGATCATAGCTGGAATCCCACGTTCAGGTATTTGCTCTGCTGATGATGAAAATTAATCCATCAATGTATCAGCCTAAGTTCAGAAGAGAAGGTTGTGAGTTCAAGTCCATGATTGAGACTTGGACACATAGGGCTGGATTTTGTGCAGGAGGTGAAGGCCCCAGCACCAACCCGAAAAGTCAGGGGGAACCCCGGCTCTGCATTTTTTTTCAGGCCCCCCGGAGCGATCCTCTGGTCTTTTGCTGTCAAAGTTTAAGGAGGCTGGTCCTATCCTTTAAAGACTTAATAGGGACAGTGATCCCGCCCCCAAGAGCTGTTGGCCTATCACAGTGCCAGCAGCTCAGCTGTATTGGCAGTACCACCAGCAGCGGTGGCCTCTGCCAGTAATGCAGAGGCCATGGACCCAGGCCCAGCGCTGGAGGCCCAGAGAAGAGATAGGTGAGGTTGGGTTGTTGGGGCCAGTCTGGAAGGCCCCGGCAAGGTGGGGTGGGCATCCGGCACAGGAGGAAGGGGGTCACGGTGGGTACAGTTCTTCCCGGTGGCCACAAATTGCCCACGAAGGAGGGAAACCCCCCCTCCCACCCCCAAGCTCACAGAGAGGGCACCTCGTTTTACAAGACACCCCCCCTGCCGCTGGTAAGATCCCAGCGGCGACAGGAAGAGGCCCTTATTTGGCCTCTGGGCGGGAAGGTCATCGGCCTATCCCGCCCCTGGGAACTGGGATTCCCAGTGTCGGATTTCATGGCAGCCGATTCTGCCTTGATTCTCCAGCCTGCCCTGCACTGAAACCCACTGTCGGGATGAGAACAAAATCTGGCCCATAATTTAGGGTGTTATTTTAGGTGTAACACTGAACTGATTTCCCATCGGAAGAAGAGCAAGGGCCAATATTCGTCCTTCAACTTCTTCTTTGGCCTCCTTATCTCGAGAGACAATGGATAAGCGCCTGGAGGTGGTCAGTGGTTTATGAAGCAGCGCCTGGAGTGGCTATAAAGGCCATTTCTAGAGTGACAGGCTCTTCCACAGGTGCTGCAGAGAAATTTGTTTGTCGGGGCTGTTACACAGTTGGCTCTCCCCTTTCGCCTCTGTCTTTTTTCCTGCCAACTACTAAGTCTCTTCGACTTGCCACACTTCAGCCCCGTCTTTATGGCTGCCCGCCAGCTCTGGCGAACGCTGGCAACTGACTCCCACGACTTGTGATCAATGTCACAGGATTTCATGTCGCGTTTGCAGACGTCTTTAAAGCGGAGATATGGACGGCCGGTGGGTCTGATACCAGTGGCGAGCTCGCTGTACAATGTGTCTTTGGGGATCCTGCCATCTTCCATGCGGCTCACATGGCCAAGCCATCTCAAGCGCCGCTGACTCAGTAGTGTGTATAAACTGGGGATGTTGGCTGCCTCGAGGACTTCTGTGTTGGAGATACGGTCCTGCCACCTGATGTCAAGTATTCTCCGGAGGCAGCGAAGATGGAATGAGTTGAGACGTCGCTCTTGGCTGACATACGTTGTCCAGGCCTCGCTGCCATAGAGCAAGGTACTGAGGACACAGGCTTGATACACTCGGACTTTTGTGTTCCGTGTCAGTGCGCCATTTTCCCACACTCTCTTGGCCAGTCTGGACATAGCAGTGGAAGCCTTTCCCATGCGCTTGTTGATTTCTGCATCTAGAGACAGGTTACTGTCCTTCCCTTGCAATCGCAGGAGGTGTAATACCTGCCCATTTACCTCCTCTCTCCTCACTATCCCAGGCCCCAAACACTCCTTTCAGGTGAAGCAGCGATTTACTTGTACTTCTTTCAATGTAGTATACTGTATTCGCTGCTCACAGTGTGGTCTCCTCTACATTGGGGAGACCAAGCGCAGACTGGGTGACCGCTTTGCGGAACATCTCCGCTCAGTCCGCAAGCAGGACCCTGAGCTTCCGGTTGCTTGCCATTTCAACACTCCCCCCTGCTCTCATGCTCACATCTCTGTCCTGGGATTGCTGCAGTGTTCCAGTGAACATCAACGCAAGCTTGAGGAACAGCATCTCATCTACCAATTAGGCACACTTCAGCCTGCCGGACTGAACATTGAGTTCAATAATTTCAGAGCATGACAGCCCCCCACTTTACTTTCATTTTTAGTCATTTTTTCTTCCTTTTTTTTTACATTCCTTTTTACATTTTTTACAATCTTTTTTTGCATTTATTTCATTTCATCTTAGTTTGTTCAGTTTGCTTACCCACTGTTTTTTTCAGGTTGTTTTTCTTCAGGTTTGCACTTGCTGCTGTTCAATATTCAGTATATTCACACCTAATCTGTACTAATGCTTTTGTCTTTCAACACACCATTAACATATTGTTTGCCTTTGCTCCGTGACCTTTTGGTCAGCTATGTGGCCTGGTCCAATCTGCACCTTCTCCTTTGTTATCTCTTGCCCAACCCCCACCTCACTTGTTTATAATCTGTGACTTTTCTAATATTTGTCAGTTCCGAAGAAGGGTCGCTGACCCGAAACGTTAACTCTGCTTCTCTTTCCACAGATGCTGCCAGACCTGCTGAGTGATTCCAGCATTTCTTGTTTTTGTGACAGGTTACTGGTGATAGTTGAGCCTAGGGAGGTGAACTCTTGAACCACTTCCAGAGCGTGGTCGCCAATATTGATGCATTTCTGACGTCCTGCCCCATGATGTTTGTTTTCTTGAGGCTGATGGTTAGGCCAAATTCATTTCAGGCAGCCGCAAACCTGTCAATGAGACTCTGCAGGCACTCTTCAGTGTGAGATGTTAAAGCAGCATCGTCAGCAAAGAGGAATTCCCTGATGAGGACTTTCCGTAGTTTGGACTTCGCTCTTAGACGGGCAAGGTTGAACAACCTGCCCCCTGATCTTGTGTGGAGGAAAATTCCTTCTTCAGAGGACTTGAATGCATGTGAAAGCAGCAGGGAGAAGAAAATCCCAAAAAGTGTGGGTGTGAGAACACAACCCTGTTTCACGCCACTCAGGATAGGAAAGGGCTCTGATGAGGAGCCACCATGTTGAATTGTGCCTTTCATATTGTCATGGAATGAGGTGATGATACTTAGTAGCTTTGGTGGGCATCCAATCTTTTCTAGTAGTCTGAAGAGACCACGTCTACTGACGAGGTCAAAGGCTTTGGTGAGATCAATGAAAGCAATGTAGAGGGGCATCTGTTGTTCACAGCATTTCTCCTGTATCTGACGAAGGGAGAACAGCATGTCAACGGTCTATCTCTCTGCACGAAAGCCACACTGTGCCTCAGGGTGAGCTGGACATACAGCCAACCAAATCGGAACTCAGTGATGCCATTGATTCTCTAGCCAGCGGAAAAGCCCCTGGGAAGGACAGCATTACCCCTGAAATAATCAAGAGTGCCAAGCCTGCTATACTCTCAGCACTACATGAACTGCTTTGCCTGTGCTGGGACGAGGGAGCAGTACCCCAAGACATGCGCGATGCCAATATCATCACCCTCTATAAAAACAAAGGTGACCGCGGTGACTGCAACAACTACCGTGGAATCTCCCTGCTCAGCATAGTGGGGAAAGTCTTTGCTCGAGTTGCTCTAAACAGGCTCCAGAAGCTGGCCGAGCGCGTCCTTCAACCAACATCACTAAAACAGATTATCTGATCATTTATCTCTCCTATTTGTGGAACCTTGATATGCACAAAATTGCTGATGTAGTCATTGTTGTAATGTAGGGAAACATAATTCAAATGTAGACTTTGTGAGGAACTTTAGGTAATTAATATTGTTAAAGAAAAAGTATTGGAGAAATTAATGGGACTAAAAGCTGACAAATCCCATAGACCTGTTAATCTATGTCTTAGGATTTTAAAAAGAGGTGTTTGGAGAGATAGTGGATGCATTGGTTTTGATCTTCTAGAATTCCCTAGATTCTAATATGGTCAGCATGGATTGTAAAGTAGTAAATGTAACCCTACTATTCAAGAAAGGAGGGAGAGAGGAACTAGAAGCTACTTAGCCTGACATCAGTAGTAGGGAAAATGCTCGAATCTATTATTAAGGGCGTGGTAATAAAGCACTTGGAAAATCACAATGGCCCAGATTTTGCAGTAGTAATGACAGCAAAATTGCCAACGTTTGCCATCTTGCCACGTCTGAAACTGACAGTAACCTTTGGAATCCACATGTGTACAGTAAAATGCAGAAATGCAGAAGTTAATGTCTGCGATTATACACTGCAACATAGGGTGCACTGTTGAAATCCCAGAGACTGCATTCAAGTAGAATTCGCTGCACTGACAGAAACTTGTCATTTTGTACTATTAGGCTCACTGTAAAAACCCTTGAAAACATTACACCTTCACTTAGACGCAGATAGCATGCCTCCTGGTCAGCAGTCACCTGAATGCAAAAGAGAGGGCAGCCTGAGGGCGCATAGCATTCTCCTGACCATAGAGGAGATGTGTAGACAGCAACATTGATGACCCCTAAGTATAGTTCATTATCTGAGTGCTATTAGACAGTGGGTTATGGAGAAGTCTGCAACATCCCATGTCAACGAAAAGCTGCAAGTGGTGAGGAAGAGAGGCATTGCCCTAATGGCATCTTTTTCACTTCACAGACCAAGAGGACAATACCAGGGAAGGCGAGGGGGCACGTCTGGATAGTGGGGTCCCCCAGCTCATGTCATTGATGAGTTTCAAAGAGCTAGCCCCAGATCTGGCCAGCATGGGAAGCCACCGGGACACTGGAGAGGGAGAAATGGGAGTCGAATATAGAGCGAAGAGGTCTCAACATCTTCAGATTTAGGGGTACATGCCGTAGTCTGTAGCACTGACCGGTCAGTGGGTCAAATTACACAATGAAGCATGGAGTGGATGCCAGCTGTTCCCGTAGCTGCTGGTTCTCTCTAGTGATCAAGGGCACCAGGAAAGGGTCGAGGTGGTGACAGATGGTGATGAGGGTGTCATCCCTCAAGAAGCTCTGTCATCATCATCCACCTCCATGGTCCCTCTCATAGATGAAGCATCTGTAGAGGTATGCCCTGTGACAGAGGCTGCCCAGGGTGATGCCAGTGCAGCAGCCTTAGAGGTGCCCCCTCCCCCCACCTCACCCCCAGCACCTCCATGACGTGGACGCCATGGGGATATCAGTCCCAGAATGCCAGTAGCGAGCAGTCTGCCTCCATCTCATCCTCAGCCACAGGGGGAGAAACTCAGAATGGCCGTGGTCACACGCCACTTTGTCAGTAATATCACTTTGTGGGTCACTTGGATGCTCCTGTTGTAAACAACATTAACCATAATTTAGTAAAGCACTGGGCATGCTGTTGCACTAAAGCAGACTTGTATGTTTTCATTTCATCATGGAGAAAGGCAGGGGAATAGAACATATAGGCTGCAAAGCAAAGGAGTGCAGTGGGGAAGAGCGTATCAGGTGGAGACTCTGGAGCCTTGCAGTGTTTTTGCCATTGGAAGGTTGCTGACTTTTGTTCTTAACAGGTGTTTGCTCTCACTCAGATGAAGGAGAATCTCCTTTTCAAATATCCTGCAGACTGAGTTTTGCTCAGGTGAAACATGTCTGGATCAGAGTGCCCCTAGTGCCCCTGTCATCCTGATAAGCACTTTGCCTCCTGAACCTCCCCCTGCAACATGGGGACTCCTGCAGATGCCGCTCCTCATCACTAGTTGATCCAATCTCAAAGTAGCTTATTCCCATTGCCTGTTATGTCCTTCCTTCCTTTCTATTGGAATGTGCTGTCTTCCTGAACACCCCCTCCCCCCCTTGAGCCCCTAAGGCCCATAAGCAGAGGGACCCATCTACACGCGAAATGCCCTTATCAAAAGGGAAGAGATATGACAGTTAATTCTTCAGACTCTATACATCTGGTTGCCTGTGGATGAGGGCCTTTTCTGAGCCTTCCCTTTTTACTGGTGTCACTTCCTGCTGTCTCACCCTTCTAACTGACTTCCCACTATGTTTGCGCCTTCTCTTTCCTGTCATGGTTCAGACCCTGCATGGATCCTGTGCCTCAAAAAGAAGATTCAAACTGGCCTGCAATGAGCTGACAAGCTCGTTAAGTGGCTTCATGGGCCATTTATCGCTTTTGATTGGTTACCTCCTCTGACTCTCAGCAGACCCTTTTAAACTTTGAGCATGCCGGTTTTGCATCAGGAGACTGGTATGTCAACCCAAAGGGTTCCTGCCCTCTTATTTAATTAAAAATTCTGCCCTCCGACTCTAAATGTTTCCATTATGATTTTTTAAAATTTCTATTTTTAAAATAATATTTTATTTAATGTTTGATATTTTAGCTTCCACCTTAATCTCGTGTGTATGTCCCAATTATTTATTTTGCTCTCAATAAAATTTTAATTGAAAGTGAAAAATTACATGCATTTTACTCCCTGGTTTGCTGTGTGAAAATACTGCTGGCCTTGCTTGATGACATCACTGTTGCCAAACACCTAGAAATCCCTTGACTTTGCACCAGATTTAAACTAATGTTGGGAAAGTGGAAAGCCATGCCACAGAGATCACTAGGGCAGGGATTTTATGCTGGCGATGGGAGTCTCAACGTGTGGAAAAAGCATGCCGAAAACCACCAGCACCACCATCCCCGCCCCCGCTCCCCCCACCTCTTCTCCAGAAGACCCACCAAATCTAGTGCCTATTAGGCACTTAAGTGGACAGTGATTGCAGCTAATATATGAGCATGGATTTAGGATTGGTTCGCGGACTGAAATCAGAATAGGAATAAAAGGGTCATTTTTGGGATGACAGTGGAGTGGCATAAGGTTCAGTGCTTGGGTCTCAGCTATTTACAATCTATACCAATGACTTAGACCAGGGGTGGGGTGGGGTACAAGAGTAATATATCCAAGTTTGCTAATGATATAAAGCTAGGCGGGAAAGTAAGCTAAGAGAGGGATACAAAGAGATTGCAAAGGGATATAGACCAGTTCAGTGATTGGACAAGAAGGTGGCAGATGAGTAATCATCATAAAGATGCCCTGTGCTTTTGCACATTATTAAAATGTGTGCAAAAATTGGTTATAATAAAGAGATTTCACAGCCCAAGGTCCTTCTCAGAAATAAGTTGACCTTTTGGGCATCAGTTTGTTTCATACTACTGCAAAACTGTAACGCAGTTTGAGTGAACTGATGTTCAACATTGATTTCTGTTTCTTTCTTCCCTTTAAAGTGAGTCATCATTCCAGAACGAGACAATTATCTTGGTGCTACAACATTAATTTCCAAAAATTCTTCCTTTAGGGGTCCAATAAAAAAGTCACTAAAAGCTAGTGAACAGGTACAAAACATATTTAAAAGGGCTAATGGTATATTGGCCTTTATCTCAAGAGGACTGGAATACAAAGGGGTGGAAGATATGTTATAGTTGTACAGAGCTTTTGTTAGACCCCTTCTGGAGTACTGGGTTCAGTTCTGGGCATCTCAGGAAAAATATAGTGTCCTCAATGGAGGAGCAGTGCAGATTTACCAATATGATACCAGGGCTAAAAGGATTGAATTATGAGGACAGGCTGTACATACTAGGCTTGTATTCACTTGAATATAAAAGATTAAGGGGTGATCTAATTGAGATATTTAAGATGATTAAATGATTTGATAGGGTACAGAAAAACCATTTCCTCTGATGGGAGCGTCCTGAACAAGGGGTCATAATCTTAAAATTAGAGCTAGATTGTTTAGGGGTGATGTCAGAAAGCACTTCTTCACGCATAGGATTGTGGTAGTCTGCAACCCTCTCTCACAAAAAACTGTAGAGGCTAGGTCAATTGAAAATTTCAAATGAGACTAATAGATTTTTGTTAGGTAAAGGTATGAAGGGAGATGGAATCAAGACAGGTGGACAGAGTCAAGATACAGATCAGCCATGATCAAATGGAATGATGAAAAAGATTTGAGGGGCTGAATAGCCTATACGTTCCTATGGTGGTTGAGCCCTGCAGTGAAGTAATTGTAAATTCAGTCAGTTTCCATCCCAGATGATCACACAATAAAACATACAAATCAGAACTTCTTTATCATTGATTTTTTTATACAACCAAATGATTCAGAAATTAGTATGCACAGTTTTACACCCCACATTTACGAGTGTTCAAACCGCCACCTCAGTGTGCACACAAGCTTCATCACAAGATTTTATACTCAATGCATGCTTATTGGCTAAAAATATTCATTGCACAAGATGTACACCAATCCCCACACAAGCTACCCAATGAGCAAACATACCACTTTGCTGTCAGTTTTACATTTTAGAAATTTCCAAACAGCAGATTTAAAACAGATATGTACCAAACCTATTGCCAAAAGAAGAATGTTACAATATTTTTAAAGTTTAGAAATCCAGGTTAAAGACCAAGGCCCACAATGCAAGACACGAAAGATGAAATGAGTTGAAGAGAAGCTGAAGTAAATAAAGATTGCAGTATGAAACAGGCAAGGAAGTTGGTCCTTAGCAGTTCAAAACACTTGGATAGTTCACACTTTCATACTTAATTCCTGGGAGTTAACTGTGTCAAGGATTATTTTCTTTGGAGATGGTGTCTGAATGATTTTGGGCAGGTCCTATGGTGCTCTTGGGGGTAGATTTTGTGGAGCATTACCAGATTTCCTTTTGTATTCTGAGAGATTTAAGGACTTTGAGGATGTGTAAAGGAAATGTATCTCCAAAATAGGAGACTCTCAAAAATTTTTGGGAACTTGTAGGCACACAATAGCTGTCTTTTTCAGGTACACAACAGCCTCCAAAGCCTCCAACATGGAAGACAGGAAACACGCACACATTATGAGACTAAAGTGCACTGCCCACTATGTTGTTAAAAGCCAAAAATCAGTATGCAGTGCCCATGCGTGAAACAAACTTTGCTTCTCTTGCGTATGCAAATAGTAGGCCTAATGCCAGCTTGTGGCCATTACTATAAGATTGGTTTTCCCTAAGAGACCAGCTGCACTCAATGAAACCAGGCCCACATGTGATCTAACAGGCAGTCCTTAAAGGGACTGTTGCAAGCTACAACCAAAATAGTAAGTTTTTAAAATGCACTTGCCTGAATATGGAGCTAAAACCAACTTAAAAGAACATGGGCTGCAGTCGGACACCGATTCCCACCCACCCCACAATGATCACTGATTCCTCTGACACTTAACACCCTCTGCCTCAATGGACTCTGATTTCTCCCACCCTCGATAGCTGCCATTGCTCCCCACCCTGATGGACATCAATCTGCCCCAGGTGGACTCTGGATGCCCCCAATTATTGCCACTTTCACTCCCTTGATCACTCCGATCTTTTCCTCAGTTCTTGTTGTGTCGCCAAGAGCTGAGTGAAATTTACAGTTCAATGCCAATCTGTGCTTATGGGCTTATAGCCATCAAGACTTAGCTTGAGAGTATTAATTTATATAGGACCAATACAGCCAGCAGAGATCAGAAACCTTCATCTCAATCATTATGGCCCAGATTCAAACCTAAGAGGTGAAAGAATAGTGTGCTAATTTACTATGCCATCCAGTTCTTCTTCATGGTGCGCTTTTTTAAAAGAATTTTTTATTTTGTATCGCACTGTATAATGATTCCTCATCTCTATTTCAATAGGTTTTGCAATGGAACTTGCTGTTTTTTTAAAAATAAAATCTAGTACCAAGGAAATTATAATTAGAATCCATGGTCAACACACATCTGTTGTCAGTTAGTTTTACCGCAGTTGGATTGAATCATTGGTGACGTTTGTACATTAATTGCCTTTAATATTAATTTACCCAAGCTGTACTTTTCAATGTTGTTTCAATAGCAAATTGACTTTAAAAAAGTATTTTAAAATGATAACGTATGCCAAGAATGCTAGATTCTTACTTTGTTCTGTGATGAACTGTGTAGGGCAATGCATATCAGCTTCTTTCCAGAGGCAACAACTGAAGCCATCTTGGCCATGCAGTTCTTTGGAGCTGGTGCTATTTAAACGCGATATATTTGCATTTCTCACATGCTCGTGAAGCGAAGAGTGGCGACTGCTTGAATTCCTATGTGGCTGTAGCTGCGAGCTTCTGTCTTTTACAACAGCTGCCTGCTTGTGCAATGTGCACAGCATCGTAAAATTCCATGGAGGAATCTCATAGGTTCTTACTGGATCATGGGCAAAAATTGAAACAGAAACTCCTGTAAGTAAAGAAAAGGAAAGTCAGGGTAAAGGACTGAAGTTTTAATTACTAATTGTGCATCACACACAGTCAATTTAAAAACATAAAACAACCTCTCTGGCAATTTTTTTGATACTATTTATAGTCATTGCTTCTCTGAACATTCCTCTTGTATTCCTCATAAGTTCTTCAGTGAAATAACACAGATGAAGATAGTACATATACACAAATACAGAAGGCATTGGAGGCCACCTTGGCTGTTCTATGCTGAAGTAGCTGATCTGAGACAAAGCAACAATAGCTGTGCTACAATTGAACTCAGGTCAGAAAGGGGAAAAATAATCAGCTAGAGCTCCTACACCTGATCACAGTCCATTAACTCCTGACTAAAAGTGTACATGTGTGGGTGAAGGCAGTATCAAGTTCAGCTGTGATGTCCTTTATGCCAAACAACCTGTCAATTTACACATGAAGAATGCTCCTTGGCTGAGATATGTGAAGGTTGCCAGAGTGATCTCAGATCTCAACATGAATCATTGCCTTCAGAAAAAGAGGAGGGAAAAGCAAATTAGTATTGCAGAGGGACAAAATAATTATAATAGGAGTTTGGCTTGTCAATTGCAACGTGATGGTAGCTCTTCATAAAAAACAGAATGATTTTGCTGAAGCACTATTGTGATCTAAAGTTGTAACTGTTCCATTGTACCTAACTAAATATGTGTCCAATAAAATATCAACTATTTAAGAAATAATGCAGAAGGCTTCAATAAATGATTTACTATTTACTGGATCAAACAAATGTTATCTTCTGAATTTTTCCTCAGCAGTTTTATTTGTATAAAGTGAATTAAATTCAGATACTTGAAATCAGATGTTTTTTAATAATATAACTAATCCAAGAAAGATTAACAAATAAGCTTCCTTTAAATATCTTCAGATAAAGTTTCCTCCATTCACAAGTCTTAGCAAAAGTCACATAAGGATAAAGCGACAAACCCATTTCATTCTCATTCCAACTTTTTTTTTACAAACAGTGGAAGTTATATCTTTTGACTTTTACTTCCTATCTTTTTTTTTCTTTTTGGGCCTCCTTATCTCGAGAGACAATGGATACGCGCCTGGAGGTGGTCAGTGGTTTGTGAAGCAGCGCCTGGAGTGGCTATAAAGGCCAATTCTGGAGTGACAGGCTCTTCCACAGGTGCTGCAGAGAAATTTGTTTGTTGGGGCTGTTGCACAGTTGGCTCTCCCCTTGCGCCTCTGTCTTTTTTCCTGCCAACTACTAAGTCTCTTCGACTCGCCACAATTTAGCCCTGTCTTTATGGCTGCCCGCCAGCTCTGGCGAATGCTGGCAACTGACTCCCACGACTTGTGATCAATGTCACACGATTTCATGTCGCGTTTGCAGACGTCTTTATAACGGAGACATGGACGGCCGGTGGGTCTGATACCAGTGGCGAGCTCGCTGTACAATGTGTCTTTGGGGATCCTGCCATCTTCCATGCGGCTCACATGACCAAGCCATCTCAAGCGCCGCTGACTCAGTAGTGTGTATAAGCTGGGGATGTTGGCCGCTTCAAGGACTTCTGTGTTGGAGATATAGTCCTGCCACCTGATGCCAAGTATTCTCCGAAGGCAGCGAAGATGGAATGAATTGAGACGTCGCTCTTGGCTGGCATACGTTGTCCAGGCCTCGCTGCCGTAGAGCAAGGTACTGAGGACACAGGCCTGATACACTCGGACTTTTGTGTTCCGTGTCAGTGCGCCATTTTCCCACACTCTCTTGGCCAGTCTGAACATAGCAGTGGAAGCCTTACCCATGCGCTTGTTGATTTCTGCATCTAGAGACAGGTTACTGGTGATAGTTGAGCCTAGGTAGGTGAACTCTTGAACCACTTCCAGAGCGTGGTCGCCAATATTGATGGATGGAGCATTTCTGACATCCTGCCCCATGATGTTCGTTTTCTTGAGGCTGATGGTTAGGCCAAATTCATTGCAGGCAGACGCAAACCTGTCGATGAGACTCTGCAGGCATTCTTCAGTGTGAGATGTTAAAGCAGCATCGTCAGCAAAGAGGAGTTCTCTGATGAGGACTTTCCGTACTTTGGACTTCGCTCTTAGACGGGCAAGGTTGAACAACCTGCCCCCTGATCTTGTGTGGAGGAAAATTCCTTCTTCAGAGGATTTGAACGCATGTGAAAGCAGCAGGGAGAAGAAAATCCCAAAAAGTGTGGGTGCGAGAACACAGCCCTGTTTCACACCACTCAGGATAGGAAAGGGCTCTGATGAGGAGCCACCATGTTGAATTGTGCCTTTCATATTGTCATGGAATGAGGTGATGATACTTAGTAGCTTTGGTGGACATCCGATCTTTTCTAGTAGTCTGAAGAGACCACGTCTGCTGACGAGGTCAAAGGCTTTGGTGAGATCAATGAAAGCAATGTAGAGGGGCATCTGTTGTTCACGGCATTTCTCCTGTATCTGACGAAGGGAGAACAGCATGTCAATAGTCGATCTCTCTGCACGAAAGCCACACTGTGCCTCAGGGTAGACGCGCTCGGCCAGCTTCTGGAGCCTGTTCAGAGCAACTCGAGCAAAGACTTTCCCCACTATGCTGAGCAGGGAGATTCCACGGTAGTTGTTGCAGTCACCGCGGTCACCTTTGTTTTTATAGAGGGTGATGATGTTGGCATCGCGCATGTCCTGGGGTACTGCTCCCTCGTCCCAGCACAGGCATAGCAGTTCATGTAGTGCTGAGAGTATAGCAGGCTTGGCACTCTTGATTATTTCAGGGGTAATGCTGTCCTTCCCAGGGGCTTTTCCGCTGGCTAGGGAATCAATGGCATCACTGAGTTCCGATTTGGTTGGCTGTATGTCCAGCTCATCCATGACTGGTAGAGGCTAGACTGCATTGAGGGCAGTCTCAGTGACAGCATTCTCCCTGGAGTACAGTTCTAGGTAGTGCTCAACCCAGCGGTCCATCTGTTTGCGTTGGTCAGTGATTATGTCCCCCGATTTAGATTTGAGGGGGGTGATCTTCTTGATGGTTGGCCCAAGAGCTCTCTTCATGCCATCATACATTCCTCTGATGTTTCCGGTGTCTGAGGCCAGCTGAATATGGCTGCATAGGTGTTGCCAGTAGTCGTTTGCGCAACGCCTAGCTGTTCTTTGTGCAGTACTTCTGGCTGCTTTAAGTGCTGCGGATGTTAAATCGCTGGGGGCTTTCTTGTAGTTCAAAAGTGCAATGCGCTTAGCGGCTATGACAGGTTCCAGCTCTTCATTATGAGATTGAAACCAGTCTGCATTTCTCTTCGCACTTTTGCCGTAGGTGGTCAAAGCTGACTCATAGATGGCGTCTCTGATGTGGGCCCACTTGGTCTCAGCATCCCCTGTGGGAGTGTTTTGAAGGGCTGTTACAAGTGAATTTAGAAATTTTTGTAACAGCTGTGGGTGAGAAATTCTGCTCGTGTTGATGCGCGGGTGGCCCTTCTGCTTGGAATGATGCAACTTCTTTGGTCTGAGTCTAACCTTGCTGCACACCAGGGAGTGGTCGGTGTCGCAGTCCGCACTGTGGAAGCTGCGTGTGATTTGAACACTGTTTAAGGCGGCTCGCCTTGTGACAATGAGGTCTAGCTGGTGCCAACGACGTGATCTTGGGTGCCTCCATGAAACCTGGTGACAGGGTTTAGTGTGAAAGAACGAGTTGGTGATGCAGAGGTTATGATAGGTACACAACTCAAGCAGTCTCTGCCCGTTCTCATTCATCCTTCCAACGCCATAGCGCCCAAGGCAGGAGGGCCATGAGTCATGGTCGGCCCCAACCCTGGCATTAAAGTCCCCCAGCAGGAATAGGTGTTCGGTGTTGGGGATGCTGCTAATGATGTTATGGAGTTGTTCATAGAACTGGTCTTTAGCTTCAGGTGCGGAACAGAGTGTTGGAGCATAGATGCTGAGTAGGTGTACTGGACCAGAGGTGGTGAGCAGTCGGATGGACAGTATGCGTTCCGAGCCATTTGAGGGAGGCTCTATCATGCTGAGCAAGGAGTTTCTGATGACGAAGCCCACTCCATGCTGTCTTGGTTCTTCAGGATCCCTGCCCTGCCAGAAGAAGGTGTAGTCTTGCTCTGCTAGAGAGCCACTCGCAGGGAGGCGAGTCTCCTGAAGTGCTGCAATGTCCACATTGAGTCTACTGAGCTCGTTGTTAATGATGCCGGTCTTCCGAGAATCGTTGATTTGTGTAAGGTCTTCCGACAGGCCAGGACACATAGTTCTGACGTTCCAGCTTGCAAAGCGAAGGGCTGGTACCTTCTTTCCTTTTTTCATGTTGTTTGGTGCGGTGTATCAGTCCACCTTTCGGGCAATGACCCTGAGCTCCAAGCACCCATTGAAGCAGGCAGACTGTGGCGGGACAGAACCTTATTGACCGGGGGCTGCCCGGTTTGAGGCGGGCGGTAGCTGTCCAGTGAGGTGCAATGACCTCTCCCACCGACAAAGGCAACCCGTGGCGCCCAGTTTCTACGCCAATTTATCTGGACTTATAACCCGTAACTGCTGCCTTCCGTGTTGTTTCAGTCGCTGTGAGGCAACTATGGAGTGACCTCTCCATGGCGCATGCCTGGGCAAATTTATGGAGGTTGAGAGTTGCCCAGTCGTCAAAACCCCCCTCTCGGCCTTTCTGGTGGGGTCCAAAGGAGTGCAGGACACGACGTTTGGCACCAGTATGGCTGCAGGAACTGCCGGAAACATGCCAAAGGTGACACATGACCGCCTACGGGGTTCCGCTCCGGATTTTCTGTTAGGGTTTACTCCCTTAGCCTTGGTCTCTCCCGAGACGCCCACAAGGCAGTGGGGTTGTTGGGGCCCCTACACAGGTGTAGGATGGTGCCGGTGGGAGGAGGGGATGCAAGGGGGAGGGGTAGAGGGAGGGGGTGGGGGGGTGGTGCAGGGGAAGGGGGTGCGGGGTGAAGATGGTGCGGGGGGGCGGGCGGGCTGGGACGGGGTTGTGAGGGGGTGAGCTGAGAGGGTGGAGCAGGGAAGGGGACGGGGGTGGGGGGGGGGGGTGGAAGGGGGGTAAAGGGGGGGGAGGGGGGGTGGAATCTGGTGCAGGTAATAAGCCATTTCCTCAGTGCCCACCATCGACGTCCGGAAAGCTCATCTACGTCCTTCGGGAGGTGAAGCATCATTTGGCAGACTTAGAGGTGATTACATTTGCTCAGGGTTTTTTTTTTTGCAGTGGTTTAAATAAAGGCATGCAGCATTGCCGACAGTGCGCTGCAGATGCTCTCCGAGCCATCTCCCGCGGGCCTTCCTATATTATAGTGGTAACCATAGTAAAGGTACAGGATCCACTTGAAGCTCATCTCTCCATTACTGACAGCATCAAGAAGGCCTGTTCTTCCTTCAAGCTTCAACTCAGAACCAACTTGAATGTGGAATGTTGCTGGAATTTAATGCTTTTTTCACTCCTTGTGGTTTCCAGCAATCAAACAAGGTGCAGCTATCCCACTGTACAAGTGAAGAAAGCAATGTTTTCTCCAGTGTAACATGATACAATCAGAAGCTTACTGGATAAGGAATGATAGGTTCCATCACTCTGTGGTATGAATGGAGATTAATAAACTGCAAATCAATGCGGAGTAAATGATTGGTGTCAAGTAACAATTCTGATCCACAACATTAGATACTAATATACAAGTTATTCCTTCCAATACAATTAAATTGGGAGAAATTGTCCAGGTAAGAGAAAAGGGGGTAAATGATGTGTGAGAAATTTGCAAAAATTACTGAGCAGTGTGAATGCATTTGTATTTAAAATGAAACAGCGAAATATAGAGACAGATTCTTGATAGAATTAGGATGATAAGTTTCATCTCTACCCAACTACTCTCGTCAGTCCTTGGTGAAATTTTCCAGGATGTTCTGACTCACTGCATCAAGTACTCTTCATCATAGGTTTCAATCATATCGCTTGATACACTTAATATGATTTAATCTCCAGTCCTAAAATATTCTTCCTGTCTGATCAAGTGTATTTTCTGCACCTGGCTTCATGGAAGTTGTGCTGATAGGTTAAGTTGTCCTAAATGGTGGCAATTATTTGCTACAGAATCTCTTTGGGATTATTGGTGACTTAAATGATGTCTGAGGCCATCATACTTAAACTATATGGGATCCTTGTCATGCTAACTTAAGTATCACATTCAGTTCTGGTCTCCAAAGTACAAAGGAAAACCCAATCCTTGGAAGTGGGGTGCAGAGAGGGGAGGTGAGGCTGATCGTCCTTGTCAGTGGCCTGATTTGTAAGGAAAAGTTCGAAAAAAACTCAGGCTTCAGCCCTAAAAAGGAGAGACAATTAAGAGATATAGAAGATCTTAAACAAAATACAAATGTTAGTGTGCAGCACTATTTCACATTAAACCACAACTGCAGGAAAAAGGATGTAGGCATAAACTGGCAAAGTTCAATTTCAGGTGTATAATCAGGAAACATTACCTGTGTGGAGTAATTAATACCTGGAGTGGTTGGAGGCTAAAACTGCAGAATGACTCAAGAGTTGCTTAGATGCTGTATTGAGGATTGGATGGATGGGGGGTGGGGGGCAACATAACTTTCTAGTTTCTATGGAAGGAAGGATGAGCTGAAAGGCTGTATGGTCTCCCTGATCTATACTTACTTTTGCATAAACTATATGTCCTGTACTGCAAAGCTCTGCTCTTTCTGCAAAAGATTGTTTGACAGAGAGTACAGTGTGTATTCAAACAACAGCTTTTGCATAATCATATAATTACATAATCTATATAATTACATAATCTATATGTCCTGTGCTGCAATGCTTTGTGCTACTTATGCAAAAGATTATTGTTTGAGAGGGAGAGTACAGTGTGTTTTCAAACAACCTTCCAAGGAGGGGATCAGTACTGGATCATTTACGCTATAGAATTGCCTTTTTATAAGATTTCATCTGATGGCAACCATAGTTAAGTAAAAGGGATATTAGTCTCATTTACTCCACTGTCCCATGTCAAAGACATTAATACACAGCACTGCCCTGCATCACCAAGTCTGGCACACAGCAGTGCCACACGTCACCGAGTCTTGTACATCAAGCAATACCTTTCATCACAGGGGACTATACCATCAAATTAACAGAAGTTTATATGCATTTTATCGGGCTAATTGACATATTTGCAGAGAATATTTCTAAAACAAGAATTATTTATAAGCCTAGCCTTTACTGAACTATGTTGTCATTCACACAATATTTGATAACCGCTTTTTTGAATAACTTTTCACTATTTATCAATTGTTACATCAGCTTTGGATGAAACAAAGCTCAACACTTTTGACCAACACTGGCCATACAACAAATTTAGTAATTTTAAATACATAGACAGGTATACGATTTCTCTTTTTGCCCTCCTCACCAACCCACAGAAATGAATGAACATTGTGATCTGGGAAGCAAAAAATGGAAACAATACAGAAAATATTTATAATAAGAATGGTTGGGGAGCATTTATACTAAAATGGCAGGGGGATGGGAACCTTTGCAAGGAGTCAGAGGAGGGGGGATCAAAGAAAAGAACAAAAGACAGTAAGGGGAATAAGAAAAGTGATAGGCAGAGAAATCAAGGTCCAGAATCAAACAGGGCCACAGTGAAAAATAGTGGGAAGGCGACAAGTAATGTTAAAAAGACAAGCCTTAAGGCTTTGTGCCTTAACGCACGGAGCATTCGCAATAAAGTGGATGAATTAATCGCGCAAATAGATGTAAACGGGTATGATATAGTCGGGATTATGGAGACATAGCTGCAGGGTGACCAGGGATGGGAAATGAACATCCGGGGGTATTCAGTATTTAGGAAGGACAGACAAAAAGTAAAAGGCGGTGGAGGTGCATTGGTGGTTAATGAGGAAATTAACGCATAGTGAGGAAGGATATTAGCTCTGATGATGTGGAATCTGTATGGGTAGAGCTGAAAAACACTAAGGGGCAAAAAATGTTAGTGGGGGTTGTACATAGAATCCCAAACTGTAGTGGTGATGTTGGGAATGGCATTAAACAGGAAATTAGAGACGCATGCAATAAAGGAAATCTGTAATTATGGGTGACATTAATTGATTGGGCAAATCAAATTAGTCACAATACTGTAGAGGAGGAATTCATGGAGTGTATACGGGATGGTTTAGAGGCCTGCTACCCGACCCGAACCCGATGGGACCCGACGACATGTGTCGGGCACGGGTCGGGTCGGGCCGAGTCCAGATAGAGTCGGGTTGGGTCGGGCCAGACACACACGGTAAGTGCTCTACTGCTAAGTATTAAAAATAAAAAAAACTTACTGAGCTGGGAGTGCGGGACGAAACTGAGTCTGCACAGTGAACGAGTGACGTCACTATAACGTCTCGCACATGGGCTGCAGCTTCTTGCAGGTTCGATGAGGCAAGGTAAGTAAAGGGATGGTCGGGTCGGGCCGAGTAGTGGCGGGTTCGGGTTGGGTCGGGCTCAGGGCAAAATTGGAGGGACTCAGGCTGGGTCAGGCTCGGGCCTGCTGTGGTTCGGTTGGGTTCTTTTTCCCGACCTAAAGCAGGCCTTTGAGATGGTTTTCTGGACCAATACGTTGAGGAACCAACTGGAGAACAGGCCATCCTAGACTGGGTATTGTGTAATGAGAGAGGAATAATTGACAATCTAGTTGTGCAAGATCCCTTGGGCCTGAGCAACCATAATATGAGAGAATTCTTCATCAAGATGGAGAGTGACGTAGTTGATTCTGAGACTAGGGTCCTGAATCTTAATAAAGGAAACTATGAAGGCATGAGGCGTGAGTTGGCCATGATGAATTGGGAAACGTTACCTAAAGAGATGATGGTGGATAGGCAATGGCAAACTTCAAAGAGCGCACAGATGAACTGCAACAATTGTTTATTCCTGTCTGGCGCAAAAGTAAAATGGGAAAGGTAGCCAAGCCATGGCTTACAAGAGAAATTAGAGATAGCATTAGTTCCAAGGAAGAGGCATTCAAATTCACCAGAAAAAACAACAGACCTGAGGATTGGGAGCAGTTTAGAATTCAGCAAAGGAGGACCAAGGGATTTATTAAGAAGGGGAAAATAGAGTACGAGAGTAAGCTTGCGGGGAACATAAAAACTGACTGTAAAAGTTTCTATAGGTATGTGAAGAGAAAAAGATTGGTGAAGATCAGTATAGATCCCTTACCGTCAGAAACAGGGGAATTTATTATGAGGAACAAAGAAATGGCTGACCAACTAAATGCATACTTTGGTTCTGTCCTCACAAAGGAGAACACAAATATCATACCAGAAATGTTGGGGAACCGAGGGTCTGGTGACATGGAGGAACTGAAGGAAATCAGTATTAGTAGAGAAATGGTGTTGGGGAAATTGATGGGATTGAAGGCCGATAAATCCCCAGGGCCTGATAATCTACATCCCAGAGTACTTAAGGGTCTCTGATCTGAGACATTAACTCTGCTTCTCTCTGCACAGATGCTGCCAGACCTGCTGAGTATTTCCAACATTTCTTGTCATAGTCTAAGGATATGGGGTAAACCTTTCAGGACTGAGATGGGGAGAAATTTCTTCACCCAGAGAGTGGTGAGCCTGTGGAATTCACTACCACAGAAAGCAGTTGAGGCCAAAACATTGTATGTTTTCAAGAAGGAGTTAGATATAGCTCTTGGGGCGAAAGGGATCAAAGGATATGGGGGGAAAGCGGGAACAGGTTACTGAGTTGGATGATCAGCCATGATCATAACGAATGGCCGAACAGGCTCGAAGGGCCAAATGTCCTACTCCTGCCCTATTTTCTATGGTTCTATATAGAACCAATTCCAAAACTGTTACAAATAAAAATGGTGCATCTATTTCTGAAATTTACAAAAAATACAGTAGGAAAGTTATTATTGCCCTTGAAAAGGTACAGTGATGACCAATAAAGATCATTCACGGTATCAGGAATTTAAGTTATTAGGAGGAGTTATGGAAACTTGTTGAGTTTAAATTTTTCCCCACAGGATTTGGGCACTACTGGCAAAGGCAGCATTTATTGCCCATTCCTAATTACCCTTGAGATGGCAATGGTGAGCTGCCTTCTTGAACCACTGCAGTTCATGTGATTTAGGTACACCACAGTGCTATTAGGAAGGGAGTTCCAGGATTTTGAGCCACCAACGATGAAGGAACGGCAATATATTTCCAAGTCAGGATGATGTGTGACTTGAACCATAGAACCTTCAAATAATTACGAAACAAAAGGAGGCCATTCATCTCTTTGTGTTTGCGACAGCCGATAAAACTAGCTGCCCAATCTAATCCCACCTTCCAGTAGTTGGAGAGAAACTTGCAGGTGGTGGTGTTCCCATGCATCTGCTGCCCTTCTCCTTCTAGGTGATAGAGATTGCGAGTTTGGAAGGTGCTGTTGAAGTGAGTTGCTGTAGTACATCTTGTAGATGGTATACACTGCTGCCACTGATGGAGGGAGTGAATGTTTAAGGTGGTGAAAGGGGTGACAATCAAGCAGGCTGCTTTATCCTGGATGGTGTCAAGATTCTTGAGTGTTTTTGGAGCTGCAGACATCCAGGCAAGTGGGGAGTATTCCATCACACTCCTGACTATGTCTTGTACCAAACATATTTTAAATGCCAATGGAATGTTGGCTTTTATCTCAGGAAGGTTGGGAACCCAACAGGGATGGAAGTATGTTATATCGGCATAGTGCTCTGGTTAGACTCCATCTGGAGTATTGCATTCAGTTGTGGGCACCACACTCAGGATTATATAATGGCTGAGCTGTAATTTAACTTCATCTACCCAAATTGGCTTTGTAACCTTAATATCCTTACCTAACAAAAATCTAACACTCAGTTTTAAAATTTTCAATTGAACTAGCCTCCACAGCTTTTTGGGGAGAGTGTTCCAGATTTCCGCTACCCTATGTGTGGACTTGGAGGAGGTGCAGTGCAGATTCACCAGACAGATACCTGGGCTAAAAGGGTTAAATTATGGGGACAGGTTGCATAGGCTTGTATTCCATTGGAGAGGTGATCTAGTTGAGGTGTTTAAAATGATTAAAGGAGTTGATAGTTTCTCTATACAGATCATCTATTATCTAACTGAATAGCAGAACAGGTTTGAGGATCTGAATGCTCTACTCCTCTTCCTAAATTTCTATTAAAACAATTAAGGTGCAGTCAGTCTATCAGGACTAAAATTACCTCTTCAGAATGCATTTCTTATGTTATTGGACAAGCAACAGGAGTTTTGGACAAAGTAATCTTTAATTTGCTTCACAGAATGAGGTTGCACGTGGACATTGCAAATCACAATTTATTCAGAGTTCTAAACTTCAGCTGGCATTAGAATAATGGGAGAGTGCCTCAATACTTTTAACAGTGTAAAATCATTTGACGTCAGAGTTAGCAACCATCAATGGTTAAAGACCTGGGTAGCATTTCCATGGGGGTTCTCCCAATCGGTCTCCCATTGTAAAGTTGCAGGATGCATGGAAGATACAGCACAAGTAGGCATACTGTTCCTTTTGGCTTTCTGCCGATCACTTGCTGAAGTTATTTCAGGATATTGGGGAAAAATCCCATGGAAATTCTACCCCAGAGTTGTGTGAGCTGCTGTAGAAAATGCTGATGATTGTGTGTTTGCATTACTTTTTCTGTATACTATTCTGCTGGAACACTCACAATGCATGAACTCACTTAACTAAAGTAAACAATGTCACAAATAAATGACTGACAATGAAGGCTTGTGGTGGGAAATATAAAGTATATGTTGTTGAACACAGACATAGTCACATTGGAACAATTTGGTTGTTTCATACAAATGGAAAATGTTGCTATTTAAAATCAAGGAAACAGACCATTTGATCTCTGATCAAAGACCTAATCTGATCTTTATGTAAAAGAAACCAGCAATTCAAACTTGACTGTCATAATCTTGAAAGATTCAATTAAATTTGCTCAAAGTTTCATTTTCCAAAGAAAATAAATCTAATTCCCTTATAAATAATCCAGAGTTTCATTGGCTGTAATGATACGAAGTACAAAAGAAAGATGGTTGTGGCTGCTAGAGGCCAGTCATGTCAGCCCCAGGACATCGCTGAAGGAGTTTCTCAGGATAGTGTCCTATTTCAACCATCTTTAATAAACTTCTCTCTATCATAAAGTCAAAGGTGGGGTTGTTTGCTGATGATTGCACAATATGCAGATCCATTCACTACTACTCAGAGAATGAAGCAGTCCGACCTGGACAACATTCACGCTTGGGCTAGTAAGTGGCAAGTAACATTTGTTCTATACAAACTTGTGACAATGACCATCTTCAATAAGAGAGCCTCCCCTTGACATTCAATGGCATTACCATTGTTAAATCCCCAACCATCAACAACCTGGGGGGGGTGTCACCATTGACCAGAAACTTAACTGGACCAGCCACGTAAATACTGTGGCTACAAGAGCAGGTCAGGAATTCTGCTGTGAGTAACTCACCTCCTGATTCCCCAAAGCCTGACCACCATCTACAAGGCAGAAGTCAGAAGTGTGGTGGAATACTCTCCACTTGCCTGGACAAGTACAGCTCCAACAACACTCAAGAAGCTCGACACCATCCAGGACAAAGCAAATAGCTTGGTCAAAACATCTAATTCTTTAATAGGCATGTCATGCTAACACATGGGATAACTGTTTGTGGATTAAAGGATAAGATACAGAAAAAAAAACTATGGCCAAATCCCAGAACAATGCTCATAAATAAGTTGAGCGAGAAAGGGAAGAAACAAAAAGAGTGTATCCCCTCCCAGAACCACAAAAGTCAAAGTTGAACTGTGTAAATAATATTCAGTATATTAAAGTTACAAGACAAGGTAGTTTTTCATACCAGGCTTTGTAACAGGATGGTGTTTTAAAGTTGACAATGTATTTCTTGTCCTGCTTGGACAGAATGAATGTTTGTGGTCTACTATGACACAGAAGTCTGAATGTTCCAATCCTTAAGTCAAAAGTGACAAACCACATGTCAACAGCCTCACAGGAAGAGGCATGTGAGAATAGAGATTACAGTAAACTATAGAAGCTAGCAATTTCCTGCCATTATTTTATCAAAGCACAATCGTCTGATTGTTCCCTTCTACAAACAACATGCACAATATATTTTTTTAAACTTACACATTAAGTTTGATTCATATAACAACAGTGAGGGTGCATTTATAACAACTGCAATGTTAAGCAAACTTTTCATAGCAACTTTCTTTTCTTTCTTGTACATTAAAATTTGTTATCTACTTCTCGGCAAAAGAAGAATACTTCACGAATTGAATATATATAACTACATCCAAACCTAGTAAATCTTCTCTTGTGGTTTTCTCCCTAATCTTAAGGTACATTGATTAGTATCAGCAAATTGAATTCTGAGGAAAATCTGAAGAAACTAGAGATTTTTTAACCTCAAAAGGAGAGTGACCGAGGACACATTGAATTATACGTGATATTAAATGGCACTGATAAGATTAATCCATACATGATTATCTCTTCCAGGAGATTACGGGGCTGCAGGGCATAATGCTCCAGACACTTTGAGGAGTGGGTCAGGCTTGATGGAGCAGCTAGTCTTCCCCTACCTGTCAATTTTATATTTTCGTACAACTTCAAAGTGTGCTGAGACATAAATGTTGAAAGTGCTTGACAAGATATCTCAAGAACTTGATTACTCTTGCTCCTGGAGTCAAAAACCTTACCTTCATTCAAGAGTTAGTTAAATGACTTGCTGAGGAATGCAAGTCAGGTGGATGAGCTATGATAGGCTGTAAAGACTTCCTGATCCATGTCTATCTTGCAATTCATTGCTGGGTTCCAGTTCGAGACACCTTGGCAGCCCAATAGTCATTCTTCATTGGTTGCCAAATTATTTGACTGACCAATCCAGTCCACAGACATATATACATAAGCAAGAATCTTTGGATAGCAATCAGTAACAAGAAACCTGGCTGATTTTCCACTCCCTATCCCAAAGACAATATTAGTGCTCCTTCAGTCCACATGAGGTTGAGATCAGCTAACTGAACATAGGGTGGTTGCAGATTTGATATCCAACCTAAAATGGCTTAGTACCAAACCATGAGCTATTGGGTGAGGGAGACGAGGGACAGCACATTCATGGTTACTTCTAATGGTGTTCACTTCAAACTTGTGATTATCAGATGTGATTCCACCCAAGTGACCAACAACTGTTAATTTTTACACTAGACATAGTGTAGTAAAATATAATTTATTCTTTGAAGAAAAATTATTATTGCTTCTAGACTTTTATTAGTATAATGTCAATATATATGTAATGCTACTCTATTGAACAGGATGGTGACTATAACTCCCATATAGGAGAATTCCTGAACTCAACCGTACAGAGGGAGGCACTATAGAGATGTTTGCCTGCCCACTGGAAAAGAGAAAAAATTGTGAGTCATCTTGGGCCACACTCACACACCTCATGGCAGCTGGATCAAGAGTATCATTAGCAGAGGCCTGAGAGGAGATCAGCTGGGAAAATATCAATTGGCTCATGAAGCCTCAAAGGTGCAAATAAAGTAGCAAAAACTGTTTTCTTTGAATGAAGTAGCAACTGAACAGTTTTAACAACTTGCTTATAAAAGATCATCAAGAAATGGATGCAATTCTAAGTGTTGAAGGGTATCATTTAAATAACAAATTGACCTGGATATCAACACAAACAAAACTGTGTTCCACATTGCCATAGCTGTTTATTTTATTTTAGTAGGAGCCAAGAATAGAAATATTTGAAGGATATATGATCTCCCATATGTTCAAAGTACTAGTACAAGATGCTTAACCTTTGGCTTACCTAGACAGAGGGTTGCAGTCATTAGCCCCAGTAACATCATTTCTTAGACAGAGGGAAACTGAAAACAAAAATAAGGTAGTTGAATGCACTTATTACTATTAATATAAAATTGAATTTTAAAATAATATATTCTTCAAAAGTAAAGAGCATAATAATCTAACAGAGTAATAAATATTATGTACAAATAGAAAAGAAAATGCTGGAAAATTGCATTTTAAGAAAATGTAAAACATTGGCAATCACAGTATCTGAAACAGAAAAATAGGTTGTTATGGCTGAATTGATGCATCAAAACATTGATCTGTCCTTCTTGTTCAATCACTGACAACCTACTGTGCAATCTTCAATTAAGCTAATATAAAATATAAATCCATACATTAAAATCCTCATGGATCTTGTTGAGTTTGTTATGACTGATTTCAATGTACCATGTGTCACAATGGGAAAACTATAACACTTTCAGCCCATTAAAATGAATTAGTGCGATTCCAATGGAAATGGTAATACCTGCTATTCTTACTTGCTCTAGTTACCTCTAAAATAAACAACAATGGCCCATCTTCCCTGTTATTACCCCGGGCATATTAAATTGCCTCAGCAGAAAGTGTAGAGGAAGATTAGGCCAGCAATATTGTCCAGAAATATTCTGTTCATTGATTTTAAAGATGAAAAACTGCAGGGATCCAGTATCAGCATACAATTCTTCCTTCCTTATTTTCATCTAAGTGTTGCGCCCAGGTGCAATAAGAGGAGAATCTGCTCCATTATTACAAGAACACCTGTTGCTCCCGTTTGCTCCAGAGGTGTTGCTGCAACTTCAGTCTGTGACAACAATAACTAAAAGATATACCATATCCTCGGACTAAACATGAACATGAGAGATTGAAATAAATCAATTGTAGTTAACATATTCTTATGGGTTTTTCATGTGCAGAATGAAACATAAACTAATTAGCCATTATCAAGAGATCACAAGCTGGGATTGCCTGCCTACACCAGCCCTGTTACTATGTTGGAATCTGGACAGATTTAGTAGGCTGAGTTTGAACTAATGAGCCATTCAGGAAAAAGAAGAATTCTTCACAACAGGAATGTTTTTCTGAATTTGTACATTGTTTACAAATTATGGAATTACCATCTATATGACATTGTATACTTGGGAATAGCATGACACATTTGTAAGCAAAGGGAGAGATGTCAAATGATTTTCCCTGTCTCTCTCTCTCTATGTAGGGTCCTCGTTGTCCAAGGGTTGCTAGATAAGGCGAGGTGGCAGGCCCCAAGAACTACCTCAGCCGCTATAGGGATCAAACCCACACTGTTAGTGTTACTCTGCACCACACTCTAGCCATCTAGCCAACTGAGCTAACCAACCGCTGATTCTCCATGAAGACCTTTAGAATGCTTTCAAGTTGATGTTACAGGTATATTCACTCTTTAACATTTATTTATCAGAGAGACTTTTCCAAATGTTAATGCTTGAACAACTGCTCAAAGTGTAATATGCCTAGTTTTGTAACCCATTGCTTGCTCTTCAGTATCATATTAGATGCCCTGTTAGTTTAAAGTATGATTAGAGAGTGCTAATAATCTCCAAATATATTTAGACATTCAAACTCCAAAAAAGAATGTCTCCTATCCAACATATTCAAAATAAACAGTCCTGTGTGTCAGTCTGTCAAACTAATTTTGACCTGACAATTCCGAGATAAATGTTCAAGTCTTATATTACACTTCCCAGAATGATCACCTAAAATAAACTACAGTTGCTCCATTTGAGTTCCTTGTCAAGTGGCTTCAGATACAATATTTAATGCTGCAAACACATTATTTGAATCACACATTATTTGGCTGTTAAATCAATCATAAATCATCCATTAGTCAAAATGGTTGCTTTAAGATAGTTCCTTGCCACATGTATTCTAATCTCCAAGTACCCACCCAGCAGACCCAACGGCAAGAAACTCCTGCTCTTCGATTTAATTTTTCAGATTATCTGAAAAATTATCTGACAGATGCTCCATGGTAGTTTTATTTGAGAGTGCTGCAATATATCACTGAAGAATCTGTGGTATGTGTTTGTCTAATCTCTGGTGGGTCAGTGACTGATCCTAGTCTTTTACTGTCTTCCTGTGAAATACATGCATAGATCACCCTGTAGCTAGCAACTTGGAGAAGCAGTAGGTGGGTGGAACTGTAGAACACGAAGCACCTTGTCATATCTAAAGACCAGATAGAATCCACAATCTTCAATATAATCAGCATGACTCACAGACATTCATTTCTCTTAAAGCTGTGAACTTTGCTAAATACTATTTCTTAATTTATTTTCCAAGGTAATCAAGGTTAAGTTCAACAAGCATCTGCTTTTCCTGCAACATAAAGGTTTGATCATGGGCAGAATCATAGCAGAGTCTAATCCTGATCTACATTAGGTAGTGATTTAACTACCAAGTCACTGGGAAGTAAACAGTCCATAGTTTCATTATTGTTTCTGCTGAAATAATTGGAAAGCAATTATTTGCTTTCATTTTTCAATGACTTGGATTTTGAAGCATATAAAATGCATGTCCCTGAACACTTCTTAAACCAGTCCTGTTTACAGGTTCTTGAATCTTGGTCACTAAACATTTGCAATGAATGACACTAGCTAATTATTTTCAGGCTTTTTAAATAGCAGCTTCCAATCCATTCATAAATGAAAAACAAAATCTATTCATGAACTAACCAAAGTTACATTCACTATATCTCAGTCATTACCATATCTACAAGGTAACCTGACAGTAGCAGTCCAATAGAGTTCAAAATAGTTCAGCATATTAATGAGGGCATATGGCAAGAATGACCATGTAGGGCTTCAGTTGAAAAATGTATACAGACCTTTATTTAAAAAAAATGAAAATAGAAGGTCCATAGTGCAGACTATCACCAAGGTGGAAATGGGAGAGAAAATGATGCAAATCAAAAATTAATGGTTAGGCGATGCCAAATCCAGGTTTTAAAAGCCTGCAGATTGAAGAAGAAAGAAAAGACTGAGACTGGGAAGAAGTCCTGACTAAAGTAAGCAATGAATAGAGTCACTTTCAAAATGAAATTGGATGAGCACTTTTAATAATTAAAATAAACTTGCAGGGCTACAAGGATAAAGCAGGGGGAATGGGACTGACTAGATTGCTCTACAGAGAGCCAGTATGGACTGGATGGACTGCAATGACTCTATGACTTACAGTAGGAGAAAGACTTGTGTAGAACTGGCACAGGGAGGAGAGCATGGGAGGGCAGAAAGTTGGAGTGGCATTATGGGTGAGGAGGTGGTTAAAAAGACAGACAAACTAGGAGCAGCATTTAGGGTCAGGGGAGCAAAAGAGTGCGAGAGCTAACTGACAGGAGTGGAAAGAAAGGAGAATGCTAGCATTAACTGAGGGGGGACATTTTGTGTGTTAAAATGCAACATTCATCATCCAGACCACTCTGGAAAGCATGGCCCAGACCAGCCTAGAGATGAAACGAGCACCATAACGTGGTATGGGAGTGAAGGCATTGATCAACAGCGACCCCACAGTATTCTTCTGGAGCTAGGAGGAGCACAAAAAAAAAGTACAAAAAACACAACTCAGCTTTTTGTGGGTGGACTGCATCAGTCCCTTTAAGGACCACTGGGTAGGTTTCTATAGATCCGGAATAAGTGAGGGGCGGGCGGCACATGATCCACCCAGTCAATCAATGCCGAAGTTAACAAACAGTAGGGTCGTAAAATAAGCATTAAGATCATAATTTTCACATTCAAGATGCCCAACACCTGTTTCAGGCTTGGCCATTTGCAAGTCACCAGCTTCCAATTTAACAGATTAGCATTAGCAAAATTAGCTTTCTCCTGAAAACCAGCAATTTCTCCCTGTTGGATATACCTAAAACACAAGTGACAAGCTCTACCCCATATTACACTTTGAGTGTAATTATTTGTTATATTCAGAGATATTCGAGTTGTTAGCTTTTGGAAGCAGTTGGGCAGCTTTTACTAGTTTTCGAAGTTGGCATGTATGTGCTGTCTTCATGAAGATTCCCAATGTAGCGGTTTCGGGATTGGCATTCAGTCATTAATACTAGCGGAGAAATTGTTCTGTAAATAATGCACCAAAATGTAAGTTTCAACCTGTTGTAAATAAATTAACACGCCGGATTTCACAGGTTAATGCCGTTAAAATGATCTAGTTTAAAGGGGGCGCGGTCTTTATGAAAAAAGTCTTCGGCAACACTTTTTGTTTGCAAACATACAATGGCGTAACTGGTGTGGAAACATCGAACTGGCACAATACCGCCGATGGGCCAGTAGTTGTGCGCAGCTGCTTTGGCTCTTTTCCATCCCTAAAAAAGAATTATAGAAAATATTTGCCACATCCATTTTCATGAAAACACCGTTCCATGAAATGTAAAATTCTCCACCAACACTATACTTTATACTTTAAGCAGTAATCTTTGTCAATACGTGTAGTGCAGCAATCGGACAGAAAGTAAAACAGAATTTTGGAATAACAAACCGCGCAATTCTTCACCAAACTAAGTTACCGCAAGTTTAATCCAAGTTGATTTTAGAACAAGAAAACGTCCAAACCCCACCTTTCCTTCAAACATACCTTAAATTGTATTTGACACATTGAAGCAGATTTCCCCCAATCCCTTCCTGCGAATAACTTAATCTCCAAAACCAAAGCAGTCACTTAAACTCATATTTACTGCCCGATGCCGCAACTCAACTTCTGTCAAAGACTAAAAGGCGGTTTCCTTTCAAGAATCACTTTTCAAACATGCTGATATCTCGGATCCCTCTTCCTCCTTCCCAGTAAACAAGGCTCATGACAGCACCGTCACTGGGAAATATCTACTGCTCCTCAAATGTCAGTCGGGGCTCGTTAAGAAACGTGTCATTCTGCCCATGGACGGGATTGAGAAAGCACCGAGCAGACTGACAGACCGAGCATTCCTCTTACCTCACCGCAGTAGATGAGCCACGCAGAGCCGGGAGAAGCTGCCCGGAGCCCGGCTGCTTATTCACTGACGTTTGTTCACACGTGGCTGCTGCTGCTCCTTTCTGAGAACCTCATTGCAGACAGTGGCAGGGACAGGAGGGTAGGTAAGAGCAGCACCGCATTGACGAGGAGAGGAAGATGTATGCTGAGTAATAGAGGAAGGAGGTGGGTGCTGAAAGTGACGGACTAAAAGGTCTGAAGGGGCAAGAGGTGAGCAATTGCATGAGTCGAACACCTGTGGGAGCGGTTTAGGACAAGGACATTGACAGGGCAAGAATTGGGGCTGAATCAGCAACAGGCAGAAAGAAAGGGGTGAGTAATTGAGGAATGCTGGGCATTGACGGGACCAAGAAGGTGGATAGGAACAGATTGACACGCATGGCAGGAAAAAGATTAGAGAAGTAGACAGTAGGTGGACATCTGAAGGTTGGCATTGCCATGGCGAGGATTTGAATCATAGCAAAGGCAAGCAATAGATTATGCATGACCATCAGTTGGGCATCAGGACCAAAGTATACAGGTAGGAATTCTACATAATAATTTACTGGGCTTCAAATTATTAACAGACTTTTATGGGAGGTCTGAAATTATGTCAGAGAGTAAAATATAAAAAAGGAAGATGGGTGGAACAAACATAGGCTTAAAATCGTAAAGTAACAGATAGCGAAGGAATTGGTTAATAAGCTAATGGAGACATTTCAACTGTGAAGGAGTAAAGAAGCCAATTATGAAAATATTTATAGCCTAGATTGGGAATCGTCCTCCCGAATTAAATATCTGCTCATAAGATTATAACAAAAATGTGACATAAAAACTGAGAATTTTCTAAAACAAAAGATGTTTTATTTACATACAGATAAACTTTTTACTGCAAGAAGCAGGTCATTTGGTCCAATAAGCCTGTGCTAGCTCCCTGAAAGGACAATCTATTTAGTCGAGTTCTCCTGCTCTTTCCCTAAAACTTTTCAAATATTTACCCACTTCCCTTTTAAAAGCTATCAGGAATGTGTTTCCGCCACTGTTTCTGATAGGGCATTTCATGTCCTAATATTCCTTTTTTTTAGGTTTTGTATTTTGTTTTTTTACCCTACTATGCACTATTCCCAACTTAGTGCAACGTTTATTGGAGTTTGATAAATGTAATTTAAAAGTACAAAAGAAAATAGATTTAAGATTATCCATGTTATACATAGACTGATCGGATATCAATTCTAATCATCTTCCAATCCATTTTGTAACATTCTACATTTCCCTATTGAAGAGATTTCTCAAGATTTAAGAGCAATCAGGCAGGTTTTGTAGATAACAGACAGTAATACTGATAATGCTGCTCTTCACAATGTTGAATCTATGTGATTCTGTTGTACATAGCACATAGCGAGGAGAGTAGCACTGGTATGCTACAGAAATGTAAACAAATACAAACTTTCAATCTCCTTTAATAGGGAATGGGTTTGAAGAGAGTAACTATGAGAAGGAAAAAAATGCATCCCTCGGCTGTTATGGAATCATAGAATTATAGAATGACACTGCACAGAAGGAGGCCATTCTGCCCAATGTGCCTTTGCTAGAACTATCCAATTAATCTCACTCCCCTGTGCTTTCCTTATAGTCCTGTAAGGCTTTTCCTTTCAAGTATTTATCAAATTCTCTTTTGAAAGTTACTGTTGAATCTGTATCCACCACCCTTTCAGATAGTGCATTTCAAATCACAAAAACTCAATGTGTAAAAATAATGTTTCCTCATGTTACCTCTGGTTCTTTTGCCAATTACCTTAAATATTTTCCTTTGGTTAGTGATCTTTCTGCCAATGGAAACAGTTTCTCCATATTTACTCTTATCAAAATGTCAAGAAAACATGCTACGCCAAATGAGGATTTTTTAATTCTTCAGTTGGAAACTTCCATTAAAAAGGAAAGCTGAAATATTACAGACAACTTTTACAAAGACTTGTCCACAGCTAAAAATAGCTGCCATCATTTGCATTTGAACACCTTGCACATTCCAAGGCATTAAAGTGGAGACATGTCTGATTAGCCTGTACTCAAAACAATGGCTTGCTCTGTTGATTGAACTACCTGAGATTGCTTTCATTAGCAAGACATTCAAAGCCATCCTGAGACATTAGCATTGAAAGGGCAAACACCTCCAAGTGTAAACATTAACAGCATGAGGCCTGAGAGACTGAAATTCTGAAACTTGGTCTCATTAGAAGGTGCCAGAGAATACACTGAGACAGTCATGTGACCATCTGTCTAGATTCTAGATCCAAGATACTGAGAAGGAATCCCTCTGCTCAATTGTCTCCAAGAACAACCATCAACCCAGAACTTCAGGATCACAACCTCAGCTGGAAGACAGCAGATTCACCCAACACCACAGACTGTGTATTAATTTTTATTTGTTCTGAACTATAATCCAACCGCAAATCTTTTCCTCATCACTCTGTAATCTATTTGTGTATGTGTGACTCTCGTGTATGTTTGCGTGTGAATGTGTAGCGTAATTTTAGTACTTTATTTAGATTGAGTTTAGATTGTTAAGGAAAATAAACTCACCTTTTTCTTGTTTAAACTCAGGAAAACCTGCTTGATCAGTTCTTTTATAATCACAACAAAGGTAAAAGGTGAGGTGGTAAGCACATCTACTGTTCGAAAAGGAATAAACCCTTTTGCGGTCAAATAAAAGGAAGGACTAGAGGGAAACCTTGTGACCCCCTCCTCGCATGGCCATAACAAAAACCATTCATGATTTCAACACATCTATCTCCTCTAAACCATCTCTGCTTTAAGGAGAATAACCAAAGCCTCTCCAGTCTCTCCAGATAACTGAAGTTCCTCATCCCTGGTACAATTCTAGCAAATCTCTGTTGCACCCTTTCCAAGGCTGTGGCATCCTTCCTGAAGTGTGGTGCCCAGAATTGAACACAATACTCCAACAGAGGCCTAACCAGCATTTTATAAAGAATTAGCATAACTTCCTTGCTCTTGTACTCTATTCCTTTATTAATAAAGCCAAGGATCCTGTATAATTTTTTCAATAGCCATTTCAATTTGGCCTTGCAAGTTCAAAGATTTATGTACATACATTCCCTAGTACTTCTGTTCCTGCACCTGCTTCCTCCCCACCCCACTGCCGACTATAAAAATGCACTATTTAATTCATTTTGTTTCTCCTCATTCATACCAAAATGTAGCACTTCACATTTTTCAGTTAAATATCATCTGCTATGTGTCTGCACATTCCACCAGTCTGTCTATATTTTCCTGAAGACTGTTACTATCCTCTTCGTTGTTTACTACATTTCCGAGTTACTTATCATCTGCAAACTTTGAAATTGTGGCCTGTATACTCAAGTCCAGGCCATTAATGTATATCAAAGATGGGTGGTTCTAATCCAGATCCCTGGGGAACACCACTGTATGCCTTCCATCAGTCTGAAATATAACCATTGACCACTACTCTCTGCTTGCCCTCTCGATACCAATTTTATGTCCATGCTGCCTTTAATCCCTTGGGCTTTAATTTTGTCAGCATTTATTATGTGTCACTTTATCAAACACCTTCTGAAACTCCATATACACATCAAACACACTACCCTCACTGATTCTCTCTGTTACTTTATCAAAGAATGCGATCAAGGTAGTCAAACACAATTTGCCTTTAACAAATCTATACTGCCTTTAAATTATTAGCCCACACTTTTCCAAATGCCAATTCATTTTGTCACTGAATATTGTCTCTAAAAGCTCCCCCACTACCGATGATAGGCTGACTGGCCTATAGCTGCCAGGTTTATCCCTTTCCACTTTTTAAAAAAAGGACTGTAACATTTGCAAGCATTCAGACCTCTGGCACCACCCCCATATTTGAAGGAGGATCGGAAGAATGTGACCAGAGCCTCTGCAATTTCCACCCTTGTTACCACAGTCACCCAGGATGCATCCCATCCAGAAGGAGGACTTTTCTACTTTGGGGACTGCCATCCTTTTAAGTACAGGCTCTTTATCTATTTTATCCTATCCAATATTTCTACTGCCTCCTCCCTTACTGCTACATTGCATCTATTCACTGGAGAAGAGGATGCTGCCAAAGTATTCATTTAGCATCTCAGCCATACCTTCTGCCCCCACAAGAATATCTCCTATTTGGTCCCTAATTGGTCCCACCCTAACTTTGACTATGCTTTTATTATTTATATGTTTCTAAAAGGACTTGTGTTTCTTTTCATTTTCGCCACTAATCTATTCTCACTCTTGCTTTGCCCCTCTTATTCCCTTTTTTTAGATCTCCCTCTGTACTTTCTATATTCAGCTTAGTGCTCTATATTGCAACCTTTACAATTATCATAAGCCTCCTTTTTCTGTCTCATGTTAACCTCTATATCTTTAGTCAGTCATTCAGGAATCTCTAGGTTTGAATGGCCTTCCTTTCTCCTCATGGCAATGTGCCTACTCTGTGCCTAAATCAGCTCTTCTTTGATGGCCTCCCATTGTTCAAATACGGTTTTGCCTACCAACTTTTGATTCTGATCCATTTAAGTATTATTATGCTTGAGTGTTCCCCACCCTTTTCCCTAACTATTCTAAACTGGATGATATTGTGGTCACTGTTTATAAATGCCCTCCCACTGAAATGTGTTCCACTTGCCCCACCTCATTCCCCAGAACTAGACCCATCATTGCTTACCTTGCTTGTTGGCTGCAGCATACTTTTTTATTCGTTTGGGGGATGTGGGTGTCGCTGGCTACTCCAGCATTTATTGCCCATCACTAATTGCCCTGAGAAGGCCGTGGCGAGCTGCCTTCTTGAACAGCTGCAGGCCTTGGGGTGTAGATACACCAACAGTGCTGTTAGGAAGGGATTTCCAGGAACTTGACCCAGCGAATGTGACAGAACGGTAATATAGTTCCAAGTCAGGATGGTGTGTGGCTTGGTGGTGTTCCCATGCATCAGCTGCCTTTGTCCTTCTAGATATCAGAGGTCACGGGTTTGGAAGGTGCTGTCGAAAGCGCCTTGGTGAGTTGCTGCAGTGCAGCTTGTAAATGGGACACACTGCTGCCACTGTGCATCTGTGTTGGAGGTAGTGAATGTTGCAGGTGGTGGATGGGCTGACAATCAAGAGGGCTTTTTTTAATCATTCATGGGATGTGGGCATCGCTGGCCAGGCCAGTATTTGTTGCCCATCCATAATTGTCCTTGTGAAGGTGGTGGTGAGCTGCCTTCTTGAACCGCTGCAGTCCATGTGAGGTAGGTACACCCACAGTACTGTTAGGAAGGGAGTTCCAGGATTCTGACCCAGCGACAGTGAAGGAACGGCAAAATAGTTCCAAGTCAGGATGGTGTGTGACTTGGAAAGGAACTTGCAGGTAGTGTTGTTCTCATACATTTGCTGCCCTTGTCCTTCTAGTTGGTAGAGGTCGTGGGTTTGGAAGGTGCTGTCGAAGGAGCCTTTGTGCGTTGTTGCAGTGCATCTTTTTTATGGTACACACTGCAGCCACTGTGTGTCGGTGGTGGAGGGAGTGAATGTTTGTGAATGGGGTGCCAATCAAGCGGACTGCTTTGTCCTGGATGGTGTCGAGCTTCTTGAGTGTTGTTGGAGCTGCACCCATCCAGGCAAGTTGAGGGTATTCCATCACACTCCTGACTTGTGCCTTGTAAGTGGTGGACAGGCTTTGGGGCATCAGGAGGTGAGTTACTCACCGAAGGATTCCTAGCCTCTGACCTGCTCTTGTAGCCACAGTATTTATATGGCTAATCCAGTTCAGTTTCCAGTCAATGGTAACCCCTGCAATGTTGATAGTGGGGGATTCAGTGATTGTAATGCCATTGAATGTCAAGGGGAGATGGTTAGATTCTCTCTTGTTGAAGATGGTCATTGCCTGGCACTTGTGTGGCGCAAATGTTACTTACCGCTTATCAGCCCAAGCCTGGATATTGTCCAGATCTTGCTGCATTTCCATACAGACTGCTTCAGTATCTGTGGAGTCACGAATGATGCTGAACATCCCCACTTCTGACCTTATGATTGAAGGAAAGTCATTGATGAAGCAGCTGAAAATGGTTCGGGCCTAGGACACTACCCTGAGGAACTCCTGCAGTGATGTCCTGTAGCTGAGATGATTGACCTCCAACAACCACGACCATCTTCCTTTGCACTCCAACCAGCAGAGTGTTTTCCCCCTGATTTCCTTGACTTCAGTTTTCCACCACCATTCACGACTGGATGTAGCAGGACTGCAGAGCTTAGATCTGATACATTGGTTATGGGATCGCTTAGCTCTGTCTATCGCATGCTGCTTACGCAGTTTGGCACGCAAGTAGTCCTGGCTTGTAGCTTCACCAGGTTGACACCTCATTTTGAGGTATGCCTGCTGCTGCTCCTGGCATGCCCTCCTGCACTCTTCATTGAACTAGGGATGGTCTTCTGGCTTGATGGTAACGGTAGAGTGGGGAATATGCTGGGCCATGAGGTTACAGATTGTGGTTGAGTACAATTCTGCTGCTGATGATGGCCCACAGCGCCTCATGGATGCCCAGGTTGGCATTGCTAGATCTGTTCAAAATCTATCCCATTTAGCACGGTGGTAGTGCCACACAACATGATGGAGGATATCCTCAATATGAAGGCAGAACTTCATCTCCACAAGGGCTGTGCGGTGGTCACTCCTATCAATACTGTCATGGACAGATGCATCTGCGGCAGGCAGATTGGTGAGGACAAGGTCAAGTATGTTTTTCCCTCTTGTTGTTTCCCTCACCACCTGCCGCAGACCCAGTCTAGCAGCTATGTCCTTTCGGACTCGGTCAGCTCGGTCTGTAGTGGTGCTACCGAGCCACTCTTCGTGATGGACATTGAAGTCTCCCACCCAGAGTACATTCTGTGCCCTTTCCATCCTCAGTGCTTCCTCCAAGTGCTGTTCAACATGGAGAAGTACTGATTCATCAGCTGAGGGAGGGCGGTAAGTGGTAATCAGCAGGAGGTTTCCTTGCCCATGTTTGACCTGATGCCATGAGACTTCATGGGGTCCGGAGTCAATGTTGAGGATTCCCAGGGCAACTGCCTCCCAACTGTATGCCACTGTGCCACCACCTCTGGTGGGTCTGTCCTGCTGGTGGGACAGGACAAACCCGGGGTTGGTGATGGCAGTGTCTGGGACATTGCCTATAAGCTATGATTCCGTGAGTAGGCTGTTGCTTGACTAGTCTGTGGGACAGGTCTCCCAACTTTGCCCCCAGATATTAGTTGCAGGGTTGACAAGGCTAGGTTTGCTGTTGCCGTTACCGGTGCCTAGGTCCATCTTGTTTCATTCATCTCTCAATGTTTTCGAGCTTCTTGAGCATTGTTGAAGCTGCACTCATCCAAGAAAGTGGAGAGTATTCCGTCACACTCCTGATTTGTGCCTTGTAGATGGTGAACAGGCATTGGAGAGACAGGAGGTGAGTTACTTGCCACAGAATTCCCAGCCTCTGACCTGCTCTTGTAGCCATAGCATTTATGTGGCCGGTCCAGTTCAGTTTCTGGTCAATGGTGACCCTCAGGATGTTGATAGTGGGTGTTTCGGCGATGGTAATGCCATAGAACATCAAGCTGAGATGGTTAGATTCTCTCTTGTTTGAGATAGTCATTGACTGGTACTTGTATGATGTGAATGTTACTTGCCACTTATCAGCCCAAGCCTGGATGTTGTCCAAGTATTACTGCATATGGTCACGGGCTGCTTCAGTATCAGAGGAGTTGTGAATGGTGCTGGAGATGTACAATCATCAGCGAACATTCCTACTTCTGATCTTATGATGGAGGGAAGGTCATTGATGAAGCAGCTGAAGGTGGTTGGACCTAGGACAGTACCCTGAGGAACTCCTGCAGTGTTGTCCTGGGACTGAGATGATTGACCATAACAATCACAACCATCTTCCTTTGTGCTAGGTATGGCTCCAACCAGCAGAGAGTTTTTCCCGATTCCCATTGACTCCAGTTTTGCTAGGGCTCCTTGATGCCATACTCGGCCAAATGCTGTCTTTACTCTCACCTTACCTCTGGAGTTCAGCTCTTTTGTCCATGCACTGATCAATAAAGTTTTCTTGTACAGATTTCTGGAATTCCTCCCCCTCTTTGCCCTTTACACTGTCATTTTCTCAGTCTATATTCGTATAATTGAAGTTTCCCATTAGCACTACCCTGTAATTTTTGCACCCTTCTGTAATTTGTCTGCAAATCTGCTTTCCACTATTCGATGGCCAATAGTATGCACCCAGCAACATAATAGTGCCTTTATAGTTTCTTAATTCTAACCAAATAGACCCTACCTTTGACCCTGAACAACATCTGCTCTCTCCAGTGATATAATAGTTTCTTTGATCAATACAGCCACTCCCTCCTTTTTTTCCTTTCCCTAATACCTTGTAGCCAGGAATATTATGTTCCCAATCCTTCCGTTCTTTTAGCCAAGTCTCTGTTATTGCTGCTGTTTCATATTCCGATGTCACAACTTGTGCCTGCAGCTCACCAATCTTATTTACCATGCTATGTGCATACATGCACTCCAAACCCATTTTAGACTGCCTCGCATTTGAATCATAGAATCATAGAAATTTACTGCGTGGAAGGAGGCCATATGGCCCATCGTGGCCATCCAGCCTGTTCCCACTTTCCAGCTCTTGGTCCATAGCCTTGTAGGTTACAGCACTTCAGTGCATATCCAAATACTATTTAAATATCATCAGGGTTTCTGCCTCTACCACTCTTTCAGGCAGGGAGTTTTAGATCAGCACCACCTTCTGGGTGAAAACATTTCTCTTCAAATCCCCTCTAAACCTCTACTTCTTACTCTAAATCTATGTCCCCTGGTTATGGACCCCTCAATCAATTCAATACACTTCAATTAGGTCTTCCTTCAGCCTCCTCTGTTCCTAAGAAAATAACCCTAGGCTATCCAATCTTTCCTCATAACTAAGATTCTCCAGTCCAGGCAACACCCTCGTAAATCTCCTCTGTACCCTCTTTAGTCAATCTTATAGCATGGTGACCAGAACTGCATGCAGTACTCCAGCGGTGGCTTGACTAGTGTTTCATACAGTTCAAGCATAACCTCCCAGTTCTTAATTCTATGCCTCAGCTAATAAAAGCAAATATCCCACCACCTTATCTACCCGTCCAGCCAACTTCAGAATATGTGGACATGCACGCCAAGGTCCCCCTGTTCCTCTGCACTTCTCAATATCCTCCCATTTATTTTGTATTCCCTTGCCTTATTATCCTTCCCCAAATGCATTACCTATCACTTCTCCAGACTGAACTCCATTTGCCATTGTTTCACCCACCAGATTAGTCCATTGATATCTTCCTGCTGTCTACAGCTATCTTGTTCATTATTAACCACGCTGCCAATTTTTGTATCGTCTGTAAACTTCTTAATCATGCTGTTACGGCCAGGTGGTAAGGGGTGTTGGTGGTTCCCATTGTTCACCTCCTTACTGACTGCCATTGTGTTTTGTTTAAAATGATGGGTTAATCCCTGAGTGTTTTACTTGCCAAATAAACAGACTGGTTTTCTTGCAGGTTTAAAACAGAAGATTTATTGAACAATATTCATTCACCAAAATATTCACAACACTTGCACGCTTTCACTCTCTCATGAACTCTCAACAGAAAACAGATAAAAGGGTATGGGTTTGAGGTGTAGTAGGTGTTTGTGGTTTATGGTAAACCTCTTGAATCTTTGAAGTAGAACAGTCTCTTTAAAGGTGCAGGCCTGGGTTGATTGTAGTCTTGTCTTTTTGCAGGTTTCTGGTGGTTAAGATTTCAGATTGGAGGTGGTGGGTCACTTTCAGTTCTCTACTGCACCATGTTGAAGTGTAGAATTTACAGCAGGGCTCTTTCCTTTTTTGGCTGGATCTTTCGCAGTCTCTCACTGGACCGCTTTTCTGCAATGTTGCTGTGATTTCTCCTCTCTCTCCAGGGAGCTACCTTTTAAGGTAAAAATCTCTCACATTAGCTTCTGTTAGGAGACACTTGAATCTCTGCCCTGTTGTGACCACACAATGGACCAGGATGTGGAATCCATGGCCATCCATAATGTCTGGATGAGTATAATCCAGTTATGATGTGGCTACTTCACACCTTCTTTGTTTCAGAAGAACACATTCAATTCCGGAATGTCTCTTGATGGTTTCAGGATGGGTGTAATTGACACCTCTTAGCCTGGAGTGTATCCTTTTGTCCTTCACTGACAGTGAGGCAATGCTCTAATACACAGACCAGGTCGCCTGGCCTTCGGCAGCCATCTTTTGCAGCATTGTCCATTTAAAAAAAAAAGATAAAGTAAATTTTAAAAAGAGTCCACCTTGAATAATGTTAAAAGTAATCTTAATCTTAAAAGTAAGAATATGATATGTCTTTACTGTCCAAATCAATGATATATACCACAAAAAGCAAGAGACCTAGTACTGAGCCCTCTGAAACCCCACTGAAAACATCCTTCCTGTCACAAAAACACAGATCATCCATTACCCTTTGCTTCCTGCTTTTGAGCCAATTTTGGATTGAACTTGCCACTTTGCTTTGAATGCCATGGGCTTTTACTTTCATGACCAGTCTGCCATGTGGGACCTTATCAAAAGCCTTGCTAAAAACCATATAGACTATATCAAGTGCACTATCCTCATCAATCCTCCTTTTTACCTCCTCAGAAAATTCAATGTTAGTCAGACATGATCTTCCCTTAACAAATCCATGCTGGCTGTATTTGATTTATCTGTGTCTTTCTAAATGAAGATTTATCCTGTCCCTCAGAATTCTTTCCAATAATTTTCCCACCACCAAGGTTAGGCTGACTGACCTGTAATTGCTCAGTCTCTCCCTTTCTCCCTTTTTAAACAATGATACGATGTTAGTTGTCCTCCAGTCCTCTGGCACCACACATGTAGCCAGAGAGGAATTGAAAATGATGGTAGCCTCTTCTATTTCTTCTCTTGCTTCCCTTAACAGCCATTTCGTCCAGGCTTGGGATTTATTTGCTTTCAAAGATATTAAACTCCTTAATGATTCCTCTCTCTCCATTAATTTCATCTAATAATCCTCCCTGATTGCAATGTATGTATTATCCCTCCCTCTTTTATGAAAACAGATGCAAAGTATTCATTAAGAACCATACCAACATCCTCTGTATCCATACACAGGTTACCCTTATGGTCCCTAATAGGCCTTACTCTTCCTTTAATTAGCATCTTGCTCTTTATGTATTTATTTTTTTTAAAAATAGGGTTTTCCTTGAATTTATTTTTAATGCCCTCTCTTTACTTTCCTAATTTCCTTTTTAATTTCACCCCTACACGTTTTATAATCCTCTAGGTTTCCTGCAGTATTGAGCCCTTGGTATCTAATATAAGCTTCCCTCTTTTTCTTTATCCTCTCTTTTAAGCCCCTTGACCTCCAGGAGGCTCTGGATTTGTTAGGCCCACCACTTTTCTTCAAGGGAACATACTTACTCGGAACCCTCACTATCTCTTCGTTGAATGTCTGCCAGTGATCTGGCACTGATTTACCTTCAAGTAGCTGTTTCCAGTCCACTTTAGCTAAATCACATCTCAGCTTAGTAAAATTAGCTTTTCCCCAATTGAGAACTTTTATTCCAGGTCTATCTTTGTCCTTTTCCATAACTACCTTAAATCTTATTGAATGATGATTACTTCCACCAAAATGCTCCCCAAATGATACCCGTTCCATCTGCCCAGCTTCATTCCCTAAAACTAAGTCCGGAACCGTGCCCTCTCTTGTTGGGCTTGCTACATAATGGGACAAAATGTTCTGGGGAATGTATTTGAAGAATTCTGCTCCTTCTATGCCTTTCACACTAATTCTATCCCAATTAATATTAGGGTAGTTGAAATCCCCCCCTATTACTGCCATATTGTTTTTGCACATTTTAGAGATTTGCCTACCTATCTGACTGTTTGGGGGTCTATAGTGCACTCCCAGTAGTGTGATTGTCCATTGTTGTTCTTCATTTCAACCCATATGGCCTCATTTGATGATCCTTCTACCATATCATCCTTCCTCACAGCTATAGTTGTTTCTTTAATCAATATTGCGACACCCCACTCCTTTTTATATCCCTCTCTATCGCATCTGAGAACCCCGTAACCAGGAATGTTGAGCTGCCATTCCTGCACTTCTTTCAGCCATGTCTCAGTAATAGCTATAATATCATAGTCCCACATGTTAATCTGTGCTCTCAGCTCATCTACCTATTCCCTAGACTTCTTGCATTGAAGAATATACCATTTAACACTGCCAAAATCGCTTCTTGTCCATTTTCTAGGCTTTGTTTCCTCTGCCTTCCAAACACGCTCACTAATTTTCTGCCTTACATTTCCAACTTTTCTTCTCTCCCTACTAAATCTACTCTCCGGTTCCCATCCCCCTACCAAGCTAGTTTAAATCCTTCCCAACAGCACCAGCAAAACCCTCTGCAAGATATTGGTCCCAGCCCTGTTGAGATGAAACCAATCTGGCTTGTACAGGTCCCACCTCCCCAGAAGCAGTTCCAATGCCTCAGGAATCTAAAGCCCTCCCTCCTGCACCACCTCTCCAGCCACATATTCATCAGCTCTATCTTCCTATTTCTGTACTCATTGGTATGTGGCACCAGGAGTAATCCAGAGATTACTACTTTTGAGGTCCTGCTTTTCTATCTCTCTGCTATCTCCCTAAGCTCTGCCTCTAGGACTTCATCCCTCTGTCTATGTCATCGGTGCCAAATAAGGACCATGACCTCTGACTGTTCACCCTCCACCCTCAGAATGTCCTGTAGCCGCTCAGTGGCATCCTTCACCCTGCCATCATCCTGGTGTCACGTCTGCTCCTTCCCTGGTTGTGACATCACTATAACCATTTTGCAGATGTTTCTTCCCCCACTTTAACTCCTCGGTCGCTGTGCTCAGTCTCCACCCAGGTCCACTGCTGCTGTTGAGTCTCTCTATAATATAGATTAACACATCCCTTGTCCTCTAATTAATGCATCTAGGCTTCAGCTCTCAGGCCTCACCGTCACCCACTCCCTCACTAGGACTGCTCCTTATTTTGTAAAAGGCCAGAACAGCAGCTCTTCCCTTACTGTGCTGAATTCCCTCACTCATGAAATTCCCTGAGTTAAGTACTCAGTTGAAGCAGTATCCTGTTGAGCTGGACACAGTGCTACTTGCCTGTCTGATCCATCCTATATAGAACTGTTCGTTATTCTAGTGTTGTTTGCCTCTCGCGGTCCTCTTTACACTTTATTTCTCCTTTCTAATACTTCATCCACATGCTCACACCCCCTGTCAAATTAATTTAAACCCTCACCACAGTATAACTAACAGCCAATATGAAATTGAAACATGTGGGCAATTCCTGAAAGATCTGAGGTTCAGCTCCTGAACTGAGCTGATTTAGATGACGTCAAGTGAAGAGAGAATCTAGCCATCTCCCCTGGACATTTAATAGCATTACCATCGCTGAATCCCCCACTATCAACATCCTAGGGGTTACCATTGACCAGAATCTGAACTGGAGTAGCCATATAGATATCGTGGCTACAAGAGCAGGTCAGAGGCTAGGAATTTTGCGGCGAGTAACTCACCTCCTGACTCCCCAAAACCTGTCCACCATCTACAAGGCACAAGTCAGGAGTGTGATGGAATACTCTCCACTTGCCTGGATGGGTGCAGCTCCAACAACACTCAAGAAGCTCGACACCATCCAGGACAAAGCAGCCCGCTTGATTGGCACCCCATCCACTAACATTCACTCCCTTCACCACCGGCGCACAGTGGCAGTAGTGTGTATCATCTACAAGATGCACTGCAGCAATGCACCAAGGCTCCTTAAACAGCACCTTCCAAACCCGCGACCTCTACCAACGAGAAGGAAAAGGGCAGCAAATGCATGGGAACACCACCACCTGCAAGTTGCCCTCCAAATCACACAACATCCTGACTTGGAACTATATCGCTGTTCCTTCACTGTCGCTGGGTCAAAATCCTGGAACTCCCTTCCTAACAGCACTGTGGGTGTACCTACCTCACATGGACTGCAGTGGTTCAAGAAGGCAGCTCACCACCACCTTCTCAAGGGCAATTAGGGATGGGCAATAAATGCTGACCTGGCCAGTAACACCCACATCCCATGAATGAATTTTAAAAAAAGGAAAAGGGCAGCAGATGCATGGGACCACTACCATCTGCAAGTTCCCCTCCGAGCTACACACCACCATGAGTTGGGACTATATCGTCATTCCTTCACTGTTGCTGGGTCAAAATCTTGGAACTCCCTTCCTAAAAGCATTGTGAATGTACCTACGCCACATGGACTGCAGCGGTTGAAGAAGGTAGCTCACCACGACCTTCTCAAGGGCAACTAGGGATGGGCAATAAATGCTGGATTAGCCAGCGACACCCACATCCCATGAAAAAATATATTAAAACAAGGCTGAAGTGCTTTACAGCCAATGAAGTATTTTTGAAATATAGGAAACGTTGCAGCCCATTTACCCACAAAGTCCCACAAACAGCAATGTGATAAGGACCAGGTAATCCATTTTCAGTGATGTTGGTTGAATGATAAATGTTGGCAGGACACTGTGGATAACTCCTATGCTCTGGAACATAGAGACAGGAGTATGCTATTTAGCCCCTCTAGCCTGTTCTGCTAAATGGTGACATGGGATCTTTTACATCCACTTGAGTGGCCAGTTTAACATATAGTTAGAAAGGTGGCACCTCCAAAACTGCATCAGTTCCTCGGTACTTCACTGAAGTGAGAGTCTAAATTTTGTGCTCAAGTGTCTGCAGTGGGAAGACAAGGTTAGATTCTCTCTTGTTGGAGAAGGTCATTACCTGGCACTTGTGTGGTGCAAATGTTACTTGCCACTTATCAGCCGAAGCCTGGATGTTGTTCAGCTCTTGCTGCATATGGACATGGGCTACTTCAGTATCTGCGAATGGTGCTGAACATTGTGCAATCATCAGCGAACATCCCCACTTCTGACCTTATGATGGAAGGAAGATCATTGATGAAGCAGCTGAAGATGGCTAGGACACTACCCTGAGGAACTCCTGCAGTGATGGCCTGGAGCTCAGATGATTGACCTCCAACAACCACGACCATCTTCCTTTGCGCTAGGTATAACTCCAACCAGCAGAGAGATTTCTCCTCGATTCCCATTGACTTCAGTTTTGCTAGGGCTCCTTGATGCCATACTCGGTCAAATGCTGCCTTGATGTCAAGGGCAGTCACTCTCACCTCACCTCTTGAATTGAGCTCTTTTGTCCATGTTTGAACCAAGGCTGTAATAAGGTCAGGAGCTGAGTGCCCCTGGCGGAACCCAAACTGAGCATCACTCAACAGGTTATTGCTAAGCAAGTACCGCTTGATGACACTGTTAATGACACCTTCCATCACTTTACTGATGATTGAGAGTAGACTGATGGGGCAGTAAATGGCCGGGTTGGACTTGTCCTGCTTTTTGTGTACAGGACATAACTGGGAAATTTTCCACATTGCCGGTTAGATGCCAGTGTTACGCAGTTTGGCACGCAAGTAGTCCTGGCTTGTAGCTTCACCAGGTTGACACCTCATTTTGAGGTATGCCTGGTGCTGCTCCTGGCATGCCCTCCTGCACTCTTCATTGAACCAGGGTTGGTCTCCTGGCTTGATGGTATTGGTAGAGTGGGGGATATGGCAGGCCACGAGGTTACAGATTGTGCTTGAGTACAATTCTGCAGCTGCTGATGGCCCACAGCGCCTCATGGATGCCCAGTTTTGCATTGCTAGATCTCTTTTAGGTGGTAGATGTCATGGATTTGAAAGGTGCTGTCAAAGGAGCCTTGGTGAGTTGCTGCAGTGCATCTTATAGGTGGTACACACCCCTGCCACTGTGTGTCAGTGCTGGAAGGTGTGAATGTTTGTGGTGGTGGATGGAATGCCAATAAAGCAGGCTGCTTTATCCTGGATGGTGTCGAGCTTCTTGAATGTTGTTGGAGCTGTACTCATCAGACAAGTGGAGAGTATTCTATCACACACCTAACTTGTGCCTTGTAGATGGTGGACAGGCTTTGGCGAGTCAGGAGGTGAGATACTTGCCACAGAATTCCAAGCCTCTGACCTGTTCTTGTAGCCACAGTGCTTATATGGCTGTTCCAGTTCAGTTTCTGGCCAATGGTAACCCATAGGATGTTGATGGTGGGGGATTCAGCAATGGTAATGCCATTGAATGTCAAGTGGAGATGGTTGGATTTTCTCTTTTTGCAGATCATCAGTTGTCTGGCACTTGTATAGCATGAATGTAATTTGTCACTTTTCAGCCCAAGCCTGAATGTTATCCAGGTCTTGCTGCATCTGGACACTGGCTGCTTCAGTATCTGAGGTATTGTGAATGCAATGTTCAGCACCAATCAGCAGCGAACATCCCCACTTTTGACCTTACGATGGAGGGAAGGTCAGGCTGTTGCTTGACTACTCTGTGGTACAGCTCTCCCAATTTTGGCACAAGCCCCCCGATGTTAGTAAGGAGGACTTTGCAGGGCTGCGAGGGCTGGGTCTGCCGTTGTTGTTTCCGATGCCTTGGTCGATGCCGGGTGGTCTGTCCGGTTTCATTCCTTTTAGACTTTTCTCTAGCAGTTTGGTACAACTGAGTGGCTTGCTAGGCCATTTCAGAGGGCATTTAAGAATCAACCACATTGCTGTGGGTCTGGAGTCACATGTAGGTCAGACCAGGTAAGGACAGCAGATTGCCTTTCCTAAAGGACATTAGTGAACCAGATGAACCTCAGTGAACCTGAGGTCATGAAAGGCTAAGTCTTTCTTTATACAGGCTGAATGTTTATTTTTAATTTTTCTCCCTTCCTCTCCTGAAGGCATTGACTCAAGGCATTATTTCAAGGGTACACTGCCCCAGTTGTCATTTTTTTTAATGTAGAACCTTGATGGCAAGTATTGGTAGTTTGTTCAGTCACTGACTATCCCGTCCCAATCCAATATTTATACATGCATTTTCCAGCAGGAGCCACTGGATAGTAATCAGGAGGTGATTTCCACCCACACTGGCCTGGGGATAATGAGGCCAATTTGGGGCATCCCACTGGCATCTCAGCCGCAAGCAACCAACTCAACAGCCACCAGGCAGGGATTGTGCTTGAAACCTTTCTGGTCTGTCTGACTCAATCCCACATGAATTTAATTTAATTTAATGGGATTCCATGAATTTAAATATCTGCTTAGCTGACTCATTTTAACAATGTTTACAAATCATTAAAAAATGCAAGGCACTAGATTCTTTCTCTCAGTTAACCATCACAGATTGAGTGGCCTTCAACTTATATAGCAAACTGAAGGCCCGGCCATCAATGGTGGAGAAATTAAAATCGGGGATGCTCAAGAAGTCAGAATTAGAGGAGCACAGATATCTTGGAGGGTTGTGGGGCTGGAGATGATTAGAGATAGGGAGGGGCAAGGCCATGGAGGGATTTGAAAACAAGGATGAAAATTTTAAAATCAGGACTTTGGTTGACTGGGAGTGAGTACAGGGGCGATAGGCGAACAGGACATGGTGTGAGTCAAGACACAGGCAGCAGAGTTTTGGATGACCTCAAGTTTATGGAGGGTAGAATGTGGACACTCAGCCAGGAGTGCATTGGAATAGTCAAGTCTAGATGTAATGAAGGCATGAATGAGGATTTTAGCAGCAGGTAGACTGAGACAGGAGCAAAGTTGAGCGATGTTACGGAGGTGTAAATTGACGGTCTTAGTGATGACAGCTATAATGCATCAATTTGTAATTGCATGTTAGATTTAAAGTAATTAGCAAAAGAAGCAAATGCGATATGAGGAAAAGCTTTTCCAAGCAACGAGTGGTTAAGGTCTGGAATGCACTGCCCGAGAGTGTGGTGGAAGCAGGTTAAATCAAAGCATTCAAAAGGGAATTATACTTCAGAACGAGCACTCTCTGCTGCCTTTATCTTTATTTTGGCTCCAACCACATATGGCCATCCTCTAATGAAAATACCAATTCAGAGCCAGTTTTGTACTGTGTGCTGATGCCCTCTGAGGACTGGATTAAACTCTCCAAGTTCAGCCTTAAGGGGAGCTTTTCATCTTATCAGTTTGGAATATGTTGAAAACAGGGTTCCAAAAGTGAAAGCCCACTGTCTAAGTTATTGAAACACACAATGTAAGTTGCTTTTGAATTTCTAGAAGCAACATGTATTCCGCATTCACTCAGTGAATTGACTACGCATCGTGATGAGAAATATTTTCCTGCCTTGTATCTCCAGATATCTCTTTATATCTTCAGTCTCAATTAAATGGAACAATCCCTGCCGAGCAAAGAGCCAATTTAGCTGGCATTATTTATACATGAAAAAACAAATTTGAACCATTCTTATTCTGTTGAGGGCTTCAATATGCTGTTGTCCCATCCTGTTGCATCCATTACATTATTTTAAAACCTGCTGTGGGAGCTTTAAATATTGTACACCACAATATGGCCTAGCATATGTTCTGCCGGATGTATTCAATAAAAATGTAATTTATGACAGTGTTTATTCCTCTCCAAACACTTATGCAATTGATGCTATGGTCAAACTGATATTTTTCACGAGACACTCATTAATACTAACTTGGGTCAAATGCTATGAATTAACTTTTAGAATGTGTGTGTGTGTCTGTGAGGTGGGGTGGGGGAAGTCGAGGGATGGTATTGAAGCCCTGTACACTGTATAGTGGGATGTGGTTTTGTATCTGTGACCCGTAACATTGCCAAATTCACAATGTCAGCTATATTGTCATGGAGAGGTGCCAAAACTCCATGATGAAAGAAATATAAAAAATATCAAAGGGAAAGTTACCATAGGTAGGAAGCAAGGAAGGTTGTCATGGAGAGGTGCCAAACAGATGCCGGACATCCATCATGAAAGAAATATAAAAAATATCAAAGGGAAAGTTACCATAGGGAGGAAGGAAGGAAGGTTGTAATGGAGAGGTGCCAAACAGATGCCACACTTACATCAGGACAGAAACATGAAATATATCAAAGGGAAAGGGATGGAGGGAACAAGAGAAGGATGGAGTGAATGAAGGAAGAAAAGTAAAGTCAATTGAAATAATAAATGACACCAAAGTTACAAAAAAAGTGGGGTAGCACCCTCATAAAGTAGTCTCACCTTTAGAAAGTAAAAATAAATGCCTTACTCCAATTAATGTTTTCTCCACTAAAGTAATACCCCAAAGTTAATATTTCCCAACACAACCAATTGTTTAAAATGAAGTTTTCCCATTTTTCTGGCCTCCTCTAGTTAAGACAGGATTCACATTGAAGTAGAGTTCCACAGGTGGTGTTAAGAAAGAAAGAGCTTGCATTTATGTAAGTGCCATTCATGGCCCAAAGTACATTTTAGTCAATGAGGTATCTTGAAGTGTATACTGTTATAATGTAGGAAGCAAAGATAACAGTCTAAATTTCCCATTTGGGCAAAATGCCAACCAGAGGTGGGCAGACCTCACTGCAATCAGCCGAACTTAAAGTAATGATGTTGAGTTTATGGATGCCAGTCACTGGGAGCAGTGCTCTGCTTTAATATTAAAAGGCTTACAGATTAAAGGGACGATGCCAGGAAATGTAATTTTGGAAGCAAAACCAAAAATGTCAGATCTTCAGGGCTGCAGGAGGGCCCACAGTCTTCAGCTTCACTGATGAACATGTAGAAGTATTTTTTCCATAAAGTTAAACCGAGGAAAGAGACAAACCAACAAGGACAGAAACACTGTTAGATGGTGGCCAGGGAAGTCATTGCCCACCTCAGCCAATATCTGCACAGCAATTCTGTACTGGAAATATCTAAATGGCCCTACTAGAGCAGATAAGGTAAGAGGAACCAACTGCACTGTCCCATTCAGGAATTTTGATCATTTTTTTCTTCACCAAAAAGTCTGTGGGATTGAGTTATGTTTACGGATTATATTTCAAAGCAAAATTAATTTTCAAATATTTAAAAACAAGAATGCAAACATCAGTTTTGTTTGTTTATTGAAGCTAAAACAGCCAATTTATGGAATGCAACTGATGCAATGAGGATCAACTGTCTCATCACAGGTTCATTAGCCAGAAGCCCCCATTCATCTTGAGAATATGTCCTCTTCATACTTCAACGCAAAGTGGGGTAGAAGTGATGTCATTTTACTGACAGATTTACTAAAAAAATCACTACAGGGAGAAAGTCAGTATCTTGCTTCTGACTGAAATGAAACAAATGAGTCAACCAACTGGGTTTGGAGAGGTAAAAACAAAAAGTACTGGAAATACTCAGCAGGTCTGGCAGCATCTGTGGAGAGAGAAGCAAAGTTAACATTTCAGGTCTGTGACCTTTCATCAGAACTCTCAAAGGTTGGAAACAAAATAGGTTTTAAGCAAGTGGACAAAGGGTTTGATAGGGCAGGAGAGATTAAATAATAAAGCTGTCCTGGGACAAAGGCAAAGCATGTGTTACTGCTTCAGGCGAAAGACAAAGCACTCGTCCAGTGAGAGTGTTAATAGCAGAATAATGAGAGCTCTGACTACATGAAATGCAGGCACATGGTTAAACAAAAAATATTTTTTCTAAAGGCCAGTCGTGCTCTGAAGTTATTGAACTCAATGTTCAGTCCACAAGGTTGTAGAGTGCCTAATCGAAAGATCAGGTGCTGCTCCTCGAGCTTGCGTTGATGTTCACTGGAACACTGGAGCAGGCCATAGACAAAATTGCTGGCATGAGAGCAGGGCGGAGTGTTGAAATGGCCAGCAATCGGGAGCTGGGGGTCATGCTTTCGGACTGAGCGGAGGTGTTCCGCAAAGCGGTCACCCAATCTGGACAAGTAAATCGCTGCTTCACCTGAAAGGAGTGTTTGGGTCTTGGATAGTGAGGAGAGAGGAGATAAAAAGGCAGGTATTACACCCACTGCAATTGCATGAGAAAGTGCCGTGGTAAGGGGACGAGGCGTTGGGGGTAATAGAGGAGTGGACCAGGGTGTCGCGGAGGGAATGATCCCTTTGGAATGTTGACAGGGGAGGGGAGGAGAAGATGCGTTTGGTGGTGGTATCACGCTGGAGGTGTCGGAAATGGCGGAGGATGATCCTTTGGATGTGGAGGCTGGTGGGATGGAAAGTGAGGACAAGGGGAACCCTGTCGTGGTTCTGGGAGGGAGGGGAAGGGGTGAGGGCAGAAGCAGGAAATGGGCCAGACATGTTTGAAGGCCCTGTCAACCACAGTGTGGGGGAATTCTCGGTTGAGGCAAAATGAAGACAAATCAGAAGCGCTGTTATGGAAGGTAGCATCATCAGAGCAGATGCGTCGGAGATACAGAAACTGGGAGAGTGGAATGGAGTCCTTACACGAGGTAGGTTGTGAAGAAGTGTAGTCGAGGTAGCTGTGGGAATCGGTGGGCTTATAATAAATATTAATGGACAGCCTATCCCCAGAGATGGAGACAGAGATGTCGAGGAAGGGAAGTGAAGTGTTGGCGATAGACTGTGTAAAGATGAGAGAAGGGTGGAAATTGGAAGCAAAGTTGATAAAGTTTTCCAGTTTGGGGTGGGAGCAGGAAACGGCACCAATAAAGTCATCAATGTACCGGAAAAATAGTTGGGGGAGGGGACCTGAGTAGGGCTGGAACAGGGAATGTTCAACATAAGGAGAGGTATCTAGCCTCAAGTCCAGAGCCAGTCAAGATCGGAAAGCTGACCAGGAAACTGTTCTTGAGGAGTGTTCTGTAGTTAGTAGAATCAAGATGAGATTTGAAGACTACTGTTACTCTGAACATTGATGTTCTGCATGTAAAATAGAGCATCTTAATGATTCGTATCTGTTCTCAGTTCACCAAGTGTTTCAGCTTACCTTCGGAAAGATTGCATCCAGTTTAGAGGGGTTTGGTGTTACACCCCACAACTTCCCTTCAAGGTTATGCTACAACAACACATCTGTTTATATAATGCGCATATTGTAAAGAAACATCCCAAAGTGCTTCACAGGAGCATTATGAAACAAAATACGAGACCAAGCACATGAAAGAGATATTAGGGCAGATGGCCAAAAACTTAGTAAAAGAGGGAGGTTTTAAGGAGTGTCTTAAAGAAGAAGAGTAAGGTAGAGAAGTGGAGAGGTTTAGGGAGGGAATTCCAGAGCTTAGGGTCTAGGCAGCTAAAACAATGGCCATGAATGGCAGAACGATTAAAACGGAGGATGCTCAAGAGGCCATAATTAGAGAAGCGCAGATATCTCAGAGGGTTGTGGGGCTGGAGGAGATTATGGAGATAGAGAGGGGTGAGGCCATGGAGGGATTTGAAAACAATGATGAGAATTTTTAAATTGAGGTGTTGCCTGAGAGGCAATGTAGGACAGAAAACACAGAGGTGATGGGTGAACAGGACTTGATGCCAGTTAGGACATCTACAGCAGGGTTTTGGAGGAAATTTCGCTTATCCAGTATTGGATATCAGAGAAGCAGTCTGACAATTTAAAGACAATGGAGGGGTCGAGAGTGGTGGTGTGAGGTAGAGCTGGGTGTCATCAATGTACACGTTGAAACTGATGTGTTTTCAGCTGTCACATAGTTAGAAATAGAGCAGAACCAGAACACTCTTAAATGCAGACAGCCAAGACCTGTTATAAGAGTAACCAGCACCACTGTATTGAACCTTGCAACACAGACATTTCACCAATGCACCTAATTAAGCATGTCTTCATTTATAATGACCCTCCTTTCACATTGTGTTGAAGTGTCTGAATTGCTCACCATCATTTCCCAGGATGCTGTGCAATGCCCTTTACAATCAGAGCATTCACCTGCAAGTGTTATTTCACTGAATGCCTTACAAGCAATACTCCTTCAAGTATTACAGCTATGTAAGTACTTGTTTTGCACCGGTCATCATTCCGCTTTGGTCTGCCAGCTGGAACCTGAGTTTTACTGGATGTCATTAGTATCAGTAGCTCTACTTGCCTGCAGTGCCTAGTACTAGACGCATGACAGGAATCGAAACATAATGCTGCTCTCTCAGGATGATCCTCCCACCAGCCCCTTCCAATGCCTATACATGTGTCAGAAAGTCACAAGGCTAGGTAGCCTGTGTAGCAACATAAGAGATGAAGCCTACAACGGGTCTATCCCAGGACATAGCCACTGTGAGATAAGGTACCAGCTGTCTTTGGGAAGCAGGTGAAAATGTTAGCTCTACTGAATATCGCACCCAAGATTTGCTTGATGCAACTGTTTGGCTTATGTTGCAGGTGTCCTCAGTAGCAGCCTGAAATTACTCAATGGTATAGAAAATAAGGGCATAGGTCACCATAATGGTCACTGGCAGAACACTGCATATGGTGGACATGAGCTGTAATCCTACTTGCAGTATTATTCTATGATGGCTTCCCCTCGCAGCTCACCACCACCTTCTCAAGGGCAATTAGGGATGGGCAATAAATGCTGGCCTAGCCAGCGACGGCCACATCCCATGAATGAATTTTTTAAAAAGTCTCCACAGGCATTGCTCCTCAGTCAGATTCAGTTTAGAGCACCTCTGCCTGTTAAACTCTGGTGTATGGGTATTAGGAGCGGGACAAAATGTGCTCTAAGAAAGAAAGATATGGGAATTCCCAATGGAAAACAAATTGTACCTCATTTGAAAGAGGGATGGAACGAGGAAGCAGGATGGTAGCCCCTCTAAATGTTAAAAAGAGAAAGGTGGTAAAGTAAATAACAGATGCAAAAAAGGGGAGAAAACAGAAATCAGTGGAGAAGTAAGCATTCTGCAAAACTTTGAGATGTTTGCACTATTGGCATCAGCAAGGGCAATCATCTTTGCATAAGGGTACAAAATAGCACATATAATAAAGGGTCAACATCAAGTAGGCCCTGTGGCAGTGTTTCTGTGAAGGGCAATGATACAGATGTTTTAGACTTCATTACCTATCTATTACCACAAAGGAAATACCCAGTGCTGGCGATTTTTGAGTTAATAGCTTGCAGGTATGAACACAAAAGTGGTCTTGTACAATATTGCACTTGATTGTCCTTTAGCAAGCAAAAGTACTGTATTTCCCTAATTTTCTGTGAACACAATTTAGAATAGAAGCAGAGCTTAGAATAGTGGGACAAATAAGCCCACCCAACTGCCATCACTGTTAACGTACAGCTTTTAGTTTCATTAATATTTGTCCCCTTTCTTGGTGCAATATGTTTATTAACAAACAGAACAATCAGAAAACCTGATCTGATGAAAAGTAACAGCTGGTCAAAATAATAGCTGTAAATGGCAACAAATGTTGGTTGTATTTGTTCAAGGATTTGTGTCTCAGTGCTTCAGACAAGGACAGCTAAGAGTGACTCACAGTTGATTAAAGACATTGATTTATCCACACATTCTGATTCAACCTGACCTCCTCTGGGCAAAAGCCTCGCTGATAAATATTACTTATTTAGCTAACCTGATAAAGGGCAAACTTAATAAAATAAATATGTTGACTAATTAAAATCTAAAACATATAGAAGGATAAATATACATTCCAACAACGTCACAAGGTTAAATGGCCAAATTTATAAGTAGCTATTTAATTAATGTCAATTAAATATACGCATGAAGTCACATTTCTGAGCTTAATTGAGCAAATACAATGTCAAATGAGATTTTAAAAATGCATTTCTTCACTTGAAATAAAGCCTCCATACTCAATTCACTGAAAGGTGGAATTTGCTGGATCTAGAGAAGCGGTCTGTAAAGTATGTGTTGGCCTGACAAAGATTAGAAGCTGACAAACCAAGTTCTAAAATGAAATGCAATCTGGGCTGAAACTGATCGCCTCTTCTACAGCCCAGAGAGCAATCATTACATTGAGCATCATCTTTCCAATTAACCCAAACCGCCCACTCACACATCTCACCTGTCACATAACAACAATCGATTTTTTATTATTAAGACATGGATGCTTACCTCAGTGGCTGAGGGCAACCAACACAGTAAATCAAATGTGTAAACAGAAACCCCAAGATAGTTGTTTTATTATTTCAAGAAAGCGTAGACAAAGACGGAATAGGAATGGGGAGTGTGCATAGCACCAACAGCAAACCAAATGATTTATAGTATGTTTTTAATGCAATTTATAATATACTTATTTTATATATTGCCTTTAAATACACATTCATAGCCATTTTACAGATTCATTAATACAAGTTTGTGACATACTAAATAACATTAATGCATTTTGAAGCTCATACGATGGACAATAGCAACCCCATTGGCTTAACACAGTCATTTGCCCAGCCATTATTTAAGGGTAACGTCATGCTTCGAGGTAATCTTCCGGTTGACCAAGGTAATCTCTCACTACATATGCTGCAAAAAAATGCTTTTATTTTAAAGTAAAAGTAAATCCCATTGATATTACAGGAAGTGGCAGAACCTACAAGGTTATGGGAGGAGAAAAATTTTCACTATTTGAAAAAGCCCTGCTCCAAACTAAGCCCCAGAATTTCCTTGGTATTTGCACCCAGAGAGATGGACAATCTGGATGTAAACAAATTATGCGACTTACTTGGACGTAAGTGAGTTACATATGTGACAGATGTCCAAGTGTCCACAATATTCTGGCCCACATTTTGTAGTCAGCAGCAAAGCAAGGGCACTCGCTGCTGGCTTTGAAGAAAGCTGCCCACGATAGAAACACAGAAAATAGGAGCAGGAGTAGGCCATTCAGCCCTTTGGCCCTGCTCTGCCATTCAAAAAGATCATGGCTGATCGTCTAATTCAGTACCCTGTTCCCACTTTCTCCCCATATCCCTTCATCCTTTTGGCATTAAGAAATATATCTATCTCCTTCTTGAATATATTTAATGACTTGGCCTCCACTGCCTTCTGCGGTAGAGAATTCCATAGGTTCACCACCCTCTGAGTGAAGAAATTTCTCCTCATCTCGGTTCTAACTGGCATACCCTGTATCCTGAAACTGTGACCCTTGGTTCTGGACTCCTCAGCCATCGGGAACATCCTCCCTGCATCTAGCCTGTCTAGTCCTGTTAGAATTTTATAAGTTTCTACGAGATCCCCTCTCATTCTTCTAAACTCTAGTGAATATAGGCCAAGTCGACCCAATCTCTCCTCATACGTCAATCCTGCCATCCCAGGAATCAGCCTAGTAAATCTTCTTTGCACTCCCTCCAAGGCAAGAACATCCTTCCTCAGATAAGGAGACCAAAACTGGACACAATACTCCAGATGTGGTCTCACCAAGGCTCTGTATAACTGCAGTAAGATATCCTTGCTCCTGTACTCAAAATCAAATGATCTAGCTAACTCTGCGGTGTGGTTTTCCCTTCTCCCAATGGCAGTTTACTTCTGATGTCAAGTAAATGGGATATCTCGGCACTGGAGATGCAGTGATGGAACCAATCACATTGAAGTACTTACACACAGCAAACCAGGAAGATAAAAGCATTTAAAATCCTTCACTTTTAATTTAAAATTTTCAGATAGTGAATTAAATGATTAATATGGATTAACAGAAAAGCTATAATAAAGATAAACTTCTAAAAAAAGAAAAAAAATATTTTTTAAAAAGACGTGAATTTTTTATCATAATGGAGAAATTTGATATTCCACAAATATAAAATTAACTTTAGTGGGCCACTGAGGGTGTTTAGCAGTGATTATGCAGTTAGTACACTGTTTGAAAACCAGTTACACCTCATTCAATAAGGTGTGGCCTTTTCAAGGGTTTTAGACTGAGAGTTACATCGTAAAAGTTGAAGCTTTTGTTAATTGTTTTCCATTGATTGCAGTTTGGGGGGATCTCAACAGTGCACCCTCTGGAGAAGCATACACTGACTGACAGCAACTTCTGGATTTCCGATATGTGCGGACTCCAGAAATTGCTGTCAGTTTCAGTAGTGTAATGACGGTGAATGCTGTCATTACCATAGCAAAATCCAGGCCTTTAATTGTATATGCATTACCCTGTGTCAGCTGTTGCCTTCTTCCAGGGATCAAACACGTCAAAGGGCAGGTTTGCTCAAACAATAAATTGACAGCTTTCCTGGTCTTATTTCAAATTAAATTCTGGTAAAAAAATAAACTATATATGCTGGAAATTTGAACCACAAAGTGCTGTGAATACACAGCAGCTGTCATAGCATTTATAAAAGGGCATATTAAGGTTTGGGATTGTAGATTCCTTATCGTTACTAGAAGGTGGAAGACAAGTGAGTCCTTAATGGAATCCAGCAAAACTCAACTGGGGAGAAAGTTAAAAGGAAGTGAAAGCTGGAGGATTATGTGTGGGAATTATCTCAGTGAGGCTATTAAAAATTTGAGTTCCACCAACCATAGGCATTTGTATTATTATTGCATTGAATTTTGTGTTCATGGTGGCATATTTGTTCCAACAAATGGAACACTTCTTCATTTTAGACACCCTGAAAATTGCAGCAAAATCTGGCACGGTACAATTATGATGGAGAATAAATCCTCTTCTCCTCACCTGAACAACATGACTTATTTTAAATCAGAACATCAGCCTACACAAGGCACACAACGGAAAAATAGATATTGCCCAACAGTTTGTTCTTCTCCTGCCCCTCCATCTTTAAAGGATTATGGGTTTACTACACATAATTAAGTTAATATTGAACACCCTTTACAGAGCTAATAAAAATTTCATATGTGAGATAATTGTATGTGAAGATTTACTTGAGACTGGAGGGTATCTGTGGGTGATGAATTCTATTGATTGATTTAATATGGGGCCAAAATTTGCTGTCAAAATAAAAATGAGGCCAATGGCGCTCACTTATGTGTAAATGGTATGGTAACCTCAAGAGAGGAGCAGATGTGAGACCAACTGGCAATACCAAAGTTGTTGTCCAGGTTGTAGTGCTCTGCCGTTAGCTTCATGAAAACGGCGTCTCGCCATCTGCCTCACCATTGAATTGCATTGAATGGCATGAAGTTGCTGAATTTGCATCGTCGATATGAACAAAACTTGTCACAGAACGTTGTCTTGGAATTTCAAGTGTAAGTAGCCTTTCAAAGACATGCTAATTGTTAATTACTGCCAATCAACATCTCATTCCATCAGATATTAATTGTTAGAAATTTTTTAAGTATCTTTTTTTTACCTTTCTTTTCTGTCCCTTTTTTCCCTCTCGCTTAATCCAATCCTTTTTTCACTCTATTTATTTCAGTTTCTGTACCTGATTTGACATTGGATTCATTAACTCTAATTTACTTTTCCTCCTCCATCCTGCCCCTGTTTATTTCTCAAGCCTTCAACCTGATTGATTAAGGAGATGCACAGTTGCTTTCCCTGTTTGCCTGGGTCTCAGATGCCCTGCTTCCTTCACTATGCCGTTATCAGCTCACACATTCATCAACTCGCCATGCAAAAAATGTAAAAACCTAACATCCAAGGCTAAGTCTAACTAATGGCAGATGCCGTGCTGCAGCAAAATCTGGGACAGTAAGTTGTCCAAGACACTCCCACAAATTCCTTTTATCCAACATGCAAAGCCCTTTCTGATTTCTTCCTTATTTGCATGTGTGTGCGCAATGCCAAATTCTACTTAGCCTCAGCTCTTGAAACCATCTGGGAATGAGAGTTTTCTGGATTGGTGGATTTCTAGGATATTTGCACACATGAATGTGTGTGGCCAATTGAACAAAAACCGAATAACACTTTTCTTTTCAATTAAGTTAATTCTTGCAAATATTTGATATAATTTGATAATAGTCGATTTCTGTTCTTCAAACATTCTCTCAATCATATTGGGCTGGATTTTGTGGTAATAATAATGGTGAGGCTGTCACCACTCACCACTATGGGGTAAATCCAAAGATTTGCAGGTTAATAGGTAAATTGGCCATTAGCAATTGCCCCTAGTATAGGTAGGTGGTAGGGAAATATAGGGACAGGTGGGGATGTGGTAGGAATATGGAATTAGTGTAGGATTAGTATAAATGGGTGGTTGATGGTCGGCACAGACTCGGTGGGCCGAAGGGCCTGTTTCAGTGCTGTATCTCTAAACTAAAAAAAAATCCTAATAGCACTTAGTTGGTGCACTGCAAGGACTGCAGCGGTTCAAGAAGGCAGCTCATCATCACCTTCTCAAGGGCAATTAGGGATAGGCAATAAATACTGGCCTAGCCAGCGACGCCCACATCCCTTGAATGAATAAGAAAACGACAGCAACTTCTGCTGTCCATTCATGTGCAGTTAAACATGGAAATTGGTAAGCTGCTGTTAGAGATACCCTGCTCCTACATAGGATGCTTTGTTGCAAGCCTCACCGATAGACTCAGCGTTAAAATGAAGGCAACGAATGAACTTGGACAGTAGCCCACTAGTGCTGCACTAAAAATGGCTGAAAAAGTTAGGGCTGGCGCATGCAGGAGTAAGTGAGTTTTTAATGGCATAATAGGTGATAATTATTACTAGACATAGGAACATATGAATTAGGAGCAGGAGTGGGCCACTCCGCCCTTCGAGCCTGCTCCGCCATTCAATAAGTTCATGGCTGAACTGGTTACTCCATATTTCCACCTACCCCTGATAACCTTCCACCCCCTTGCTTATCAAGCCTAGCTGATCTTTCCCCGTACGACAGCCCACCCATTCCAGGTATTAGTCTAGTAAACCTTCTCTGTGCTGCCTGCAACGCATTTATATCCTTTCTTAAATAAGGTGACCAGTACTGTACACAGTACTCCAGATGTGGTCTCACCAATGCTCTGTTAAGCTGAAGCATATCTCCCTACTTTTGTACTCAGTTCCCCTCGCGATAAATGTAAACATTCTATGTTTCCACATTGAGTCAGCACAAGAAGGAAAGTATAATTCCAGTCTGAGTCTCTAAACATGATGCAATTCTTGTAAAAAAAAAATGAGATCAGAGTAGATCTGAAGATAGGTTCAAATGGAGAAAATCCTTTTGCCCATTTAATCTCATCTGCAGAGTACGAACCCATTGCAGCATTTAGCTGTTTCATTATATAACTGAAACTGGTTGAAAGCCACTTTATAAAATGTTACATTTCAAGTTTTAGAAGACTAGAAATAAAGTATAATGCTAGTTTGCCACCTTTATATTTTAATGTCACTAAAAAGCCAGTAACACAAATATTATAAACATTTAAACATTTGCCAGTAGTCTGATGCTTGTAGGTTATGCCTTGTTTATATAAGTAAGTATACATGCAGAAACCTGTTTTACCCAAGCACAGATTGCTGTGGAATCCAGCAATATAATGCTGCCAGCTCACATCACACCAAAGCAGGTCCCAGTATCAAACTAGTACTTGCAGTACACCTACAGCATTATTGATATTTTCCATTCAACCCAAAACTAATCCGCATCCCATCATTCATCATTTTAAAAAGACTTGTGTTTATATAATGTCTTTCACAATCTTATGTGTCAAAGCATTTTACAGCCGATGAAGTACTTCTGATGTGTAGTAACTGTTCTAATATGTGTTATATTACAGATAGCCAGGCGATGAAGGATAGAACTAGAGCCTACTTTTATATACTTTTACAGGTTTTTATTTACAGATCTGGACATCACCTACATGCACCTTGTAACCAAACCAGCACAATTTCAGTTTGCTCCTCTTTATACTTCTTTTGAACCAACCAGAAGGTTGTCAAAAGAGGAACCTAGTGCCCCCTTCAAAAAGGGGTACCACTAATATACTGTAACAGAAAAAACACTTTGAAGGAAACATAGCTAATCAGACTAAAGTGACATTTCCAGAGGTGATGATGCACTCCAGTCCATCAGTCAGGGAAGGCCTGAAGTGTACTGGCGGACACTGCGTGCTCTCTCTCCAGGGACACCCGGGGGTGGACATGGCCACAGAAGAGAGGCAGGCAGTCGGGATGACAGGCCCCATGTTCCTCTTTATACTTCTTTTGAACAACCAATCAAAATAAAGGGGACTAGATAACCCTAATGAAGGGGCACCAGTACTATACGGTAACAAAAGACAAACTATAAAGGAAACTTAACTAAATCAAAATAAAATATCATTTTCAGTGGTGATGATGCGCTCCAGTCCCTCTGTGCCCACCGGTCACAAGAAATTGGAGCAGAAGTAGACCATATGGCCCATCGAGTCTGCTCCGCCATTCAATAGGATCATGGCTGATCTTAGGATTCAACTCCACTTTCCCGCCGGCTCACCGTATCCCTTTATTCCCTGAGAGACCAAAAATCTGTCTATCCCAGCCTTAACTGTATTCAATGATGGAGCATCCACAACCCTCTGGGGTAGAGAATTCCAAAGATTCACAACTCTTTGAATGAAGTAATTTCTCCTCATCTCGGTCCTAAATGATTGTTCCCTTACTCTGAGACTGTGCCCCCGTGCTTTAGATTCCTCAACCAATGGAAACAATCTCTGTGTCTACCCTATCCAGCCCATTCAAAATCTTGTATGTTTCAATGAGATCGCGTCTCATTCTTCTATACTCCAGAGAACATAAGCCCAATTTACTCAGCCTCTCATCATAGGACAACCCACTCATCCCAGGGACCAATTTAGTGAACCTTCGCTGTACCGCCTCCAATGCAATGTGGAGACCAAAACTGCAGATGTGATCTCTGCAAAACCCTGTACAATTGTAGCAAGACTTCTTTATTTCTGTAGTCCAAGCCTTTTGCAATGAAGGTGAACATGCTATTTGCCTTCCTAATTGCTTGCTGTACCTGCATGCTATCTTTCTGCATTCCTTGTACAAGCACACCGAAGTCTCTTTGAACATCAACACTTATAAGTTTCACACCTATTAAAAAATATTCTTCTTTTCTATTCTTACAACCAAGGTGAATAACTTCACACTTCCCTACATTATACTCCATCTGCCATCTTGTTGCCCACTCACTTAACCCGTCAATATTTCTTTGCAGCCTCTATGTGTCCTCCCCACAGCTTACCTTTCCACCTACTTTTGTATCATCAGCAAACTTAGATACATTATTCTCTGTCTCTTCATCTAAGTTATTAATATAGATTGTAAATAGCTGAGGTCCCAGCACTGATCCTTGTGGCACTCCACTATTCACTGCCTGTCATCTTGAAAATTTCCCATGTATGCCCACTCGTTGCTTCCTGTCATCTATCCATGCTAATATATTACCCCAATTCCATGAGCCCTTATTTTGGCTATTACCCTTTTGTGTGGCACCTTATTGAATGCCTTTTGAAAATCCAGGTATACTACATCTACTGGTTCCCTTTTATCTACCCTACTAGTTACATCCTCAAAAAACCCTAATAAATTTTTCAGACAGGATTTCCCTTTACTAAAACCATGTTGACTTGTTCGAATCATACTATGCTTTTCTAAGTGCATTGTTAAGACTTCCTTAATGATAGATTCCAACATTTTCCAATGATTGATGTTAGGCTAACTGGCCTGTAGTTCCCGGTTTTCTCTTACACCAATTTTCAAGAAATGAGGGAAACAGTTGCCAACTTTCAATCTGATGGGACCATTCCCAAATCTAAGGAATTTTGGAAAATCATAGCTAGCACATCCACTATCTCTGCAGCTATCTCTTTTAGAACCCTAGGGTGTAGGCCATTAGGCCCCGGGGATTTGTCAGATTTTAGTCCCTTAAGTTTCTCCAATACTTTTTCTCTGCTGATATTAATTTCCTTAATTTCCTCACTTTTTAGCCCCTAGGTTACTGTCTATTTCTGGTATGAAACTTGTGTCTTCTACTGTGAAGACAGACACAAAATATTTGTTCAATGCCTCTGCCATTTCCTCATTCCCCATGATAATTTATCTTGTCTCTGCTTCTAAGAAACCAAAGTTTACTATAGCTACTCTCTTCCTTTTTATATACCTATAAAAACAGATTGTAAGAGTTTTTATATTACTGGCTAGTTTACCCTCTTTCTATTTTTTTCCTTTTTTATCAACTTTTTGGTGGCACTTTGCTGGTTTCTAAAACACTCCCAATGCTCAGCCTTTCTACTCTTTTTTGCAACACTGTAAGCCTCTTCTTTTAATCTAATACTATCCTTAACTTCCTGAGTGAGTCACGGATGGGTCTTTCTTGCTGAGTTTTTGTTTTTCAAAGGAATGTATTTTTGTTGAACGTTTTGAATTGTTTCTTTAAAAGTTTCCCATTGCTCATTTACTGCCATACCTTTTAGACTATTTACCCAATTTACCTTAGCCAGTTCCCCCCTCATACCTATGTAATTGGCTTTCTTTAAGTTTAAGATTCTTGTTTATGATTGGAGTATGTCACTTTCAAACTTAACATGAAATTCAATGGTATTATGATCACTATCGCGGAAGGCCTCAAGTGCACCGGTGGACACCGCTTGCTCCCTCTCCAGGGACACCTAAGCGCAAATGCAGTCGCAAAAGAGAGGCAGACAGTCAGGATGAATGACCCCCCTCGACTGCCCGCTGCCTGATCCTATTAATGGCCACCTTGGCCAGGCCCAGCTGCAGCCCAAAGAGGAACTTCCTTGACTTGCCTGCTCCTCTCCAGGTGGCTGAAGATCAGGAGCATGGGGCTGAAGTGCAACCAGAACTTGAGGAGCAGCCCCCTCAGATAATCGAACAGGGGCTGCAACCTCACACATTTTGTGTAAATGTGGAACACAGACTCCTCCAGGCCACAGAAATTACAGGCGGTCTGGGAGACCGTGAATCGACTTAATATTCTAATGCAAGGGACTGCCGTGTGCAACACCCTCCACACCAAATCGCCAATGGACTTAGGGAGGACACCCGCATAGAATGTCGCCCACTGAGTGGTGTCAGATGAATCCCTAGTTAATGCCCACCACCTGCTTATAATTAAATACAACTAAAATACAATTAACAATGCAGGAATGCAGCAGCCAATTTACACACAGCAAAATCCCACAAACAGCAATGAGACAATGTTTGGTTATTTCCTTCTCCGTTTTTCTGGCCCTTTTTAAATCTATGTGTTTCTTCTTCTCATTTTCAGCATCCAGTAGAAACATAAACATATTTAAGTCATTAGTTCAGTAAAACAACTGCTCCATTACTCTATGCTGGCATCCCAAAATTTGATGAGTACAAACAAATGACTTTTGTTTTGAAAAATTTGTGGTTTAATGTTACTTGGAACACAAAGCAATAGCTGCCAGGAGATAAACAGACCTTTCCTACCACAAAGACCCTCTTGGGTTCCATTTATTGCATAAGGCATTGATGTGGTATTACGCTATATAGCTCTGAAGATCTAAACTTTGACCTGTGGTTTATGCTGAGTTTCCTAATCTCAACTGATCAACCGTAGAATCAGTAATATTGACCTCAGCAACTCCTCCAGCTTTTTTTTTAAAGGCATACAATAGCCAAGGTTCCCACTCCTGATTGCTTATCTAAGGACATCAGGTAAGATTAGGATCTGACTTAGCTGTGATGACCGTAACACAAACCTCTAAGCTTATATGAGTGATCACTTGGATGAATTATCAGACGACTGTTGCATCTGTGGAATTGTTCTGCTTTCAAAGATCACAATCTTGAAAGGAGAGAAAATTGGAAAGTAACAGGGACCCTTCTGTCAACTAATCATACAGCAGCATTATTTTACAAGCAGATGTCTCTGTGAGTTGAACTGCTTTCTTCTCCCTGGTAAAGCAGGATATATGGAGAAAGCAGTCATGAATAAAGTCATAAACTGCGACAAATGACCAATAAAATGCAAATATTTACAACTGAATAATCAATCTTTAGCCTTTTGGTACCAATTAACTTGGAAAATCAGAAAACTAAGTGGAGAAAACATATAACATTACATAAATATTTAATTATAATGAAGCCTCCTAAATAAGTTAGATAATGAACAGCTTTGAATTAAACTTTTAATTTCATTGCTTAAGATATTGCGTATGGGTAATTGGCATTTTTGAATTTTTTTTTTCATTTTAGAGATACAGCACTGAAACAGGCCCTTCGGCCCACCGAGTCTGTGCCGACCAACAACCACCCATTTATACTAAGCCTACATTAATCCCATATTCCCTACCACATCCCCACCATTCTCCTACCACCTACCTACACTAGGGGCAATTTACAATGGCCAATTTACGTATCAACCTGCAGTTCTTTGGCTGTGGGAGGAAACCAGAGCACCTGGCGGAAACCCACACGGTCACAGGGAGAACTTACAAACTCCACACAGGCTGTACCCAGAACTAAACCCAGGTCGCTGGAGCTGTGAGGCTGTGGTGCTAACCACTGCGCCACTGTGTATTAAGCTACCTGAAGACAAATATTGTTTTAATTTTTACTCAATTATATCTGGTCTCAATGGGCTGTATTTTAAAGCCCCTCTGCCATCACGAACGTTGGTGGGGTTGGGGGGCAATGAAGGTCAGTGCGGCGGAGGCCCGCCACTAACCCCGACGGCGGCAGGCCCCGTACGATCTCGGTGGCGGCGGCGGCGAGGCCTCATGGTGGTTGACAATACCATGCCTTTGAATCCCCGTTCGGGGAAATGTGGTGTGACACCTGTGGGGAGGGAGGAGGAGAATTTTGCTCTGTACAGAAGGGGGGGAATGGCTTGACAATGCTGCAGATTGGTCAGGGGGGTGATGGGATGGGGTAAAGGGCAAAGGTGCTGAACTTTGTGGGGGGAAGGTCAAATTTTTAATGTATGAATTCCGGGGGAGAAAAGGGCAGGAATGTTTTGAAATGCCAATAGTTGGGGGGTTTGGGGGTGGGGGGGGGGGGAATGCATGGAAAGGTAATGTAATTATTTTTTGCGAAATGTTCACTTACCTGGCCCTTTAAATTTTAAATGTCTATTGAGGACTGTAACTCCTGTAAAAATGGCGCCTGCGTATTGGCGCCGGACGCCATCGCCTGCAGCGGCTCGCCCACCCGCTCCACGTCATCACAGGGGTGGGCACCGCGGCCATGCAAATGAGCTGCCGCGTTTAAAATTGCGGCGGCTCCATGACGTGGTGCCTGTGCGTGCGGGCCACATTTTGTTACGTCCACCGTCTGCTTTGGCAGCAGACTATTAAAATGCAGCCCAGTATCTCTAAGGGTGTAGTTATATCTGTGATCCTAGTTTGGGTCACTCTGGCCAAAGAAAATGGAACTCTACATACAAGTACACAAACAGAAAGTACCAGAGGAGTTAGCCCTGCATGAAAGTTAAAATAAATGAACTTTGTTTCACATATCATTATGGTTTCGCACCAATTGCACAAATTTGATTGAAACAACCTCACATATGAATTGTATTGTGTCATAAAGAGAAGTAAAGATGAAGCAAGTTATTCAGGCCATCCTTCATCCTTCTGTAGAAATCTATGATCTCCCATCGTAGCAACTGACTACCTTTCCAGAGCTTTCGTTTACACTATCCGAGCCGGAACACCATTCCAAATATTAATGTTCTCCTTCTGTGAAGATGTGCTTCCTGGTATAATACTGAATTCACCTTTGACCAGTTTTCATTTATGTTCTCTTATTCTGCTGTCACATTCTAACTTGAAGTAGGATTATTTTTTTCTTGTCCATTTATTATCTTATGTACCTCTATAAGGTTTCTTCTCATTCATTTCCTTTCAGTACTTGAAACCTTTCAGTCTGAAACCAAAAGCACTTCACATTGTGGAAAATATGTGGTACAGCTCGTATGAACATGTTAATCTCTTTTAATGAAATTTGAAAACAAAACAAGAAAAGCTGGAAATACTCAGAAGGTCAGGCAGCATCCATGGAATGTGTGTGAATCTTTGCCACTGGTGTTCACCCTCCAGTGTTAACGCATTACTCTGTCTCTTATTAAAGCTTGATAAGTCTGTTCATCTTTCTGCACCAGCTGTATAATTAGCTACCTGGTTGAAACTATCCCCAGTGAAATTTATAAATTTATAGTCAAGTTTTCTTAAGATTAAACTCCTTTGTGCCTAGTAAATGAGTTATTTACTACAAGCAAAATTAATTGTAAATGGACTATGGTGCGAATCAATCTCTCTATGTTTGTACAATAAAATAGAAATAAGGAGTTGTACAGGAATCTTTCTCCACACAATTTCCTCTCTTCTATTGAAGCCAGTGTTTCTTGATGGAATATGGTACCAGAGTTGGCAGAAACTTTCCTGTGCCTTGCCCAAGCATCCATTCTTCATTGTCTAAGCCTCGACAGTGAAAGGAGGACATTTCTCTCAATTGGGTTTCCAGTGTAACTCTGGTGGGTGGGGGTAGAAAATGGAATAGAGTATTTCTGCCTTCATTAACAATCTTCCAGCCTCACATCTGCCAGACCCAGGAACCATCCATCCAAAAATGACCATATGTAATCAAATAAGCAGTAATAATCAGGTGACATCATACATCACCTTTCTGTCATTACTGTCATAGCAAAAGCAAAATACTGCAGAAGCTGGAAATCTGAAATTAAAAATAGAAAATGCTGAAAATACAGATCTGGCAGCATCCGTGGAGAGAGAAACCGAGTTAATGGGCTGAATTTTACCTGTCCTCCGGTGTTGGGGGTGGTGGTGGTGGGGCCCGGAAATTCTTCCAAGAGAGTCCCGCCATGACCACGACACCGAGAAGGCCCCGCTGCATTTTACTGGTGGCGGCAAGGCCTCAGTGCGGCCCGGCCTTCATTTCAATATGGTAATGCAAGTTATGCGTGTAAATTAACTTACCTTGTCCCGGCGGCCATCCCACGCCGATATTCTAGCCGCCAGCCGCAAATTCCGCACCTTCGGAACGCCGTTCGGAGTTCCAAGGCATTACACTGGTGAGGAAGGGGGGAGGAGTGAAATTCTCAGGGCAGGAAGCGGGAGCGGTTAAAACTGTTTCAATTGGCTGAGGGGATGCTGGGAAAGGGTTGAAGGACAAAGATTACAAAGTTTGGGGTGAGAGGTCGGGACCGGCAAAAATTGTTTTTCGGGGGGAGGGGGAAATAAATATATTGTTTGATCATTGGTGTGGGGTGGGGGGTGGAGGAGGGTCTTTGATGTTCAATTAACTGTATTTATTGACATAAAAGGTGATGTGTCATTTAAAATTTGAAATCATCTGTCAGGGCTTGAAGCCCTTTCAAAATGGCTTCGCGCTTGCACGGTGGCGTCGGATGCCATTGCCGGGGACAGAGCAGCCGCTCCTCTACATCATCAGGGGGCAGCCACTCCACCCCTCCATTTAAATGAGCCCCTGTGTGAAATAACGCGGGGGTTCAGCAATGGCGTATCTACACCTGAAGACCACCAACAACAGAGTGTGCCTCCGCAAATTGCCGTGTGCTCATAAATTTCAGCCCAACGTTTCAGGTCTGTGACCTTTCATCACAACTAGGAAAAGTTAGAAATGTGATCGGTTTTGAGCAAGTGAAAGTGCTGTCCATTTATTCGACAAATAAAACACAAAGAGGTTAAAACCCTTGTAACAAAAACACTTGCTGCAGTCAGTTGTAAGGTGAACAGTGAGAACCACCCACACCCCTTACCAGTAACCAACCAATAATAACCAAAACCTAGGGGAAAGGTCAAGGCTGCTAATATAGTGGAACATAACCAACATTGAAAAGAATAGAAGAGAAAATGAGCAAACAAAAAAGCTGTGATTAGATGATGCAATACTTGACTTTTAATAACCTGTAAGTTGTCAAAGGAAAGGAAAACTGGGGGAGATAAGGAGTTCCACAGAATGAATTCCAGAGAATGAAGAGTAATGAGTCAGAATGTGCGATGATGTGATAAACCGTCATTTCAATATAATAAGGATATATGGAGGAGGCTGAGCACATAGGACAGAATATTTGAAGGCTTGGAAGAAGAAAGTACGATGCCCATAAACGTATGTGAGTGAATTTGTGGCTCTGTACTTTGAATGTCAGTAACACTCTCCATACAATATTAAGTAATAAACAGATGTGTTAATTTCATTTATTTTGGCACATTCTTACCACATATTAATTGAAGCAAGGAATTTTCTAACATCAGGATGTGCATGCCATTTTAAGGCCTGCATAGTCACCAACCGTCAGTGAAAACTGGTGGCAGCCAGAATCCTGGCCACAGGAGGTCCAGGTAATTGAGTTTTTTTCACTTTTTGAAGTGTCCTTACAAGAGTATTCCTCCTCACCCGACAAGGCTATCTTGGCCTTCCCCTAACCTGGACCTCCCTTCCCCAATAGCAGACTTTCAATAAAGTCCCACACAGGGGGTTAGTAAGCAAAATTGGATTGGGGGTAATATACTGGAATGGATTGAGAATTAGTTAATGGACAGAAAACAGGGAGTAGAAATAAATGGGACATTCTCAGGTTGGCAGGCTGTGACTGTTGGGGTACCGCAAGGATCAGTGCTTGCCCCCCAGCTATTCACAATCTATATCAATGATTTAGATGTGGGGACCAAATTTAATATTTCCAAGTTTGCTGATGACACAAAACTAGGTGGGAATGTAAGTTGTGAAGAGGATATAAAGAGGCTTCAAGGGGAATTAGACAGGCTAAGTGAGTGGGCATGAACGTAGCAGATGGAATATAATGTGGAAAAATGTAAAGTTATTCACTTTGCTGGGAAAAACAGAAATGCAGAGTATTTCTTAAATGGTGAGAGATTGGGAAGTGTTGATGTCTAAAGAGACCTGGGTGTCTTTGCTCATAAGTCACTGAAAGCTAATATGCAGGTGCAGGAAGCAATTAGGAAGGCAAATGGTATGTTGGCCTTTATTGCAAGAGGATTTGAGTACAGGAGTAAAGAAGTCTTGCTGCAATTGTGTAGAGCCTTGGTGAGACTGCACCTGGAGTATTGTGTACAGTTTTGGTCTCCTTACCGAAGGAAGGATATACTGCCATTGAGAGTGAGTGCAACGAAGGTTCACCAGACAGATCCCTGGGGTGGCAGGATTGTCTTATGAGGAGAGATTAAGGAGACTGGGCCTATATTCTCCAGGGCCAGAAGAATGAGAGATGATCTCATTGAAGCATACAAGGTTCTTAGAAGGCTCAACAGGGTAGATGCAGGAAGGATGTTTCCCTTGGCTGGAGGGTCTAGAACCAGGGCACACAGTCTCAGAATAAGAGGTAGGCCATTTAGGACTGAGATGAGGAGGAATTTCTTCATTCAGAGGGTGGTGAATCTTTGGAATGCTGTGCCCCAGAGGGCAGTGGAAGCTCAGTCATTGAGTATATTCAAGACAGAGATCAATAGATTTCTAGATATTAAAGATATCAAGCAATATGGGGATAGTGCGAGAAAATGACATTGAGGTAGAAGATCAGCCATGATTTAGCTGTATGGTGGAAGAGGCTCAAAGGGCCTACTCCTGCTCCTATGTTCCTCTGTTCTCTTCTGCAATCTTACTTACCTTGCTAGGACCTGTTTCTTTGGGCCCCCATGTATGTTGACTCCTGTCAGCTTTGGGCAGGAGTCAGATTCAGAGCATTCAAATGAGCCAGGGGAGTTAAAATCTCCTGGGGCTCAATTTCCAGAGATGGCATAAAGGTTTGCCACCACTTTCGTTCCAGCATCTCCAATTCCCATCCCGGTGAAATCGGGGCGAGTAGCTCTCTATCAAAATGAAGTGCAGATCTCAGTACATGGAAAGCAAATCAAATGGGATGAAAAATTGGTTTCAGAAACTAGTAATTAAAAGTCTGGGGATGCTTCAAAGCTCCAAATCATGTGACTGGGAAACTGCTGTACCTCCTTTATCTGAATGCATTACCCACAGTGCAATTCTTCTTCTTCTTTGGCCTCCTTGTCTCGAGAGACAATGGGTAAGTGCCTGGAGGTGGTCAGTGGTTTGTGAAGCAGCGCCTGGAGTGGCTATAAAGGCCAATTCTAGAGTGACAGACTCTTCCACAGGTGCTGCAGATAAAATTGGTTGTCGGGGCTGTTACACAGTTGGCTCTCTCCTTGCGCTTCTGTCTTTTTTCCTGCCAACTACTAAGTCTCTTTAACTCGCCACACTTTAGCCCCGCCTTATGGCTGCCTGCCAGCTCCCACGACTTGTGATCAATGTCACAGGACTTCATGTCGCGTTTGCAGACGTCTTTAAAGCGGAGACATGGACGGCCGGTGGGTCTGATACCAGTGGCGAGCTCGCTGTGCAATGTGTCTTTGGGGATCCTGCCATCTTCCATGCGGCTCACATGGCCAAGCCATCTCAAGCGCCGCTGACTCAGTAGTGTGTATAAGCTGGGGATGTTGGCCGCCTCGAGGATTTCTGTGCTGGAGATACAGTCCTGCCACCTGATGCCAAGGATTCTCCGGAGGCAGCGAAGATGGAATGAATTGAGACGACGCTCTTGGCTGACATACGTTGTCCAGGCCTCGCTGCCGTAGAGCAAGGTACTGAGGACACAGGCTTGATACACTCGGACTTTTGTGTTCTGTGTCAGTGCGCCATTTTCCCACACTCTCTTGGCCAATCTGGACATAGCAGTGGAAGCCTTTCCCATGCGCTTGTTGATTTCAGCATCGAGAGACAGGTTACTGGTGATAGTTGAGCCTAGGTAGGTGAATTCTTGAACCACTTCCAGAGCGTGGTCGCTGATATTGATGGATGGAGCATTTCTGATGTCCTGTCCCATGATGTTCGTTTTCTTGAGGCTGATGGTTAGGCCAAATTCGTTGTAGGCAGCTGCAATCCTGTCGCTGAGTCTCTGCAGACGCTCTTCAGTGTGAGATGTTAATGCAGCATCGTCAGCAAAGAGGAGTTCCCTGATGAGGACTTTCCGTACTTTGGTCTTTGCTCTTAGACGCGCAACGTTGAACAACCTGCCACCAGATCTTGTGTGGAGAAAAATTCCTTCTTCTGAAGACTTGAATGCATGTGAGAGCAGCAGGGAGAAGAAGATCCCAAACAGTGTAGGTGTGAGAACACAGCCCTGTTTCACGCCACTCAGGATGGGAAAAGGGTCTGATGAGGCCATTGCTGAATTGTGCCTTTCATATTGTCATGAAATGAGGTGATGATACTTAGTAGCTTTGGTGGACATCCGATCTTTTCTAGTAGTCTGAAGAGACCACGTCTGCTGTCGAGGTCAAAGGCTTTGGTGAGATCTATGAAAGCAATGTAGAGGGGCATCTGTTGTTCACGGCATTTATCCTGTAGCTGGCGAAGGGAGAACAGCATCTCTCTGTTCGAAAGCCACACTGTGCCTCAGGTACAAAGGGTGCAAAAATAGAATGCTTGGCTCTGCAGTGTTACTGGAACATAAGAACAGGAGTAGGCCATTTAGCCCCTCGAGCCTCCTCCACCATTCAATGAGATCATGTCTGATCGGTGACCTAACTCTATACCCGCCGTTGCCCCATATCCCTTAATACCTTTGGTTAACAAAAATCTATCAATCTCAGTTTTAAAATGAACAATTGGCTGAGCATCAACTGCCATTTGAGAAGACTGTTCCAAGCTTTTATCACAAGTTGCATGTTGAAGTGGTTCCTATCTTTATTCCCAAATGGCCTGGTTCAAGCTTTTAGGTTATGCCTCTAATCCTAGACTCCACAATCAGCAAAAATAGTTTCTCTCTAGCTACTCTATCAGTTTCCCTTAATATTTTGAAAACTTCAATCAAATCACCACTTATTCCTCTAAATTCCAAGGAATACTCCCCTAATTTGTGTATTCTTTCCTCATAATTTAACCCTTGGAGTCCAGATATTATTCTGGTAAATCTACACTGCACTCCCTCCAAGGCCAATGTATCCTTCCTAAGGTGCTGTGCCCAAAGCTGCTCACAGTGCTCCAGGTGTGGTCTAACCAGGGCTTTGTATAGCTGAAGCATAACTTCTACCTCTGTATTCCAGTCATATATATTTAGATATAAAGGCCAGCATTCCATTTGCATTTTCATTATTTTTGTACCATGACATTTCAATGATTTATGTACATGGACCCCTAAGTCTCTTTGGACTGCCATTGTTTCTAGCTTTCACTATTTAGAAATTATTCTGTCTTTTTTAGGTCCAAAGTGGGTGACCTCACACTTGCCTACAGTGAAATCCATTTGTCACAGTTTTGTCTATTACCTTAGTCTATTAATATCACTTGTAATTTTATGCTTCCACCTACACTGCTTACAATGCTGCCTAACTTTTTGTCATTGGGAAACTGGCTGATAGGCATTCATACACAGGGGCTTAGCATGCAAATTGTGGAAAGGTCAAAAATATCAAGGAAACATAGCCAACATTATTTAAAGATACATAAGCAGTGGAAATCGCTTCCAATGAGTTTCCTCATCTCGGAAGGAAAAGCCTCCATCTGACTTCCTCTTCTTACTCGCCATCTTACAATAAGTTGCTCATTTTTAATTTGTGTTCCCTGGTATTTTGAAAGCTTTATCAGAGAGAATCATGTACTTGTGCCAGTTTAGTCAATTCCTTTTAGAATCTTGAATGTTTTTATTATATCAACTTTAAGTTCCCTCTTTTCGAAAAGAGCTTTGCTCTTGGGATCCTGTCTGCTAGGAAAGGGGCTGAGACTAATCAATGATAATTTCACTTACTGTGTTTCTACTCAATATAGAAAGGAAACATTTACCCTATCAGTCTGATTTGGATTCAAACTCAGGTTCCAAAAAAAGCACAATAATATATTCTGCAGTTAATGATAAAATGTAATTTTTGTTAAATCCAAAATTGATTGTGATTCCTGCGCCATTGGGACCAGTTCTGTGTCAGGAGGGACCTGTTCAAGATGGATAGGTTGCAACTGAACAGAGCTGGGTCAAATATCCTCATGGGCAGGTTAACTAGTGCCGTGGGATTGGGCACTAAGATGTAGTATTAAAAATCAGAAACAATGGGCTGGATTTTATGTTGGGTGAACCCTCTTCTGCCGAGCCTGGGGATCCGTCCCGCATCTTATGGGTCCCCAGGCTTTAATTGTTCCGAGGCGGGACTTCCACCCGCTTGAGGGAGGAAGTCCCGCCTCATTGAGCTGTTGGCCAATCAGCGGGCCGGCAGCTCTTAGTCCCAGCCGGGAGCGGTGGCCCAGCTGACAGCAGATGAAGACTTGGAGCCGGGATTTCAGGTGAGTTTAGGTTGCCTCGCCGGGGGTAATCGGTTGGGCCCTGGCGAGGCAAGGGTGGTCGTTGGGAGGCAAGGAGGGCATGTTGGGTCCTGGGGGTGGTTGGTGAAGCGGGGGCAGCCCTCAACTGGGCACCCTGTGCCTGATTTTCAGACCCATCCCCGGGACACTGAGAGGCTGCCAGCTTTTACCTGGTGGCCTTTTCTGCTCCAGGCCACCCACTTTCCACGTGCAAAATCAGCATGGAGGCAGGCGAAGGTCCTTAAGTGGCCATTAATTGGCAACTTAAGGGCCTTGATTGGCCTGAGGCAGGTGACCCGTTGTGCCCCCTGCCCCCACCCCCCACCCCGCTCGGGAGCTGGTCGGGAAGGCCTCCTGGAGCCTCCCACTCCATTTTACGCTACACCCCTGCCACAATCCGGCTTGTTGGGGTGGCATAAAATTCTGGCCAATGTGCACAGAAGAATAGGAGAGACTGTGTTAGAAATAATACAGAACTTATGGGATCTTAGAAAACACAAATAAATCTAAATTAGGTTTGGAATGTATGGGGGAAATTTTATGGGAAGGCCCGTCAGTATTATGAGCCAATCAGGCAATTAACAGGCCACTAGCAGGCCTACTCCAGGATCAGGACCCCAGGGCAGAAGTCCCTCCTACCAAGAACTGCCAACCAATCAGAGGCTGGTAGCTCTTTTGCTCAGCAGCGCCCCAGGGAGGTGGTGGTTGCTGCGGAAAATACACCCACCGGAGGCCCAGGATCATGGCTCTACCCAGGCAAAGGTGAGTGATGGTGGAAGGGGGCTTCGTGGGGTGGGAGTCACAGGGCGGGGGGTCGGCAGCAAGGGCAAGGGGTGGTTCTCAGCGAGCCCCTCCCTTCCCAATACTGGGTCACTCAATCAGGCACTGAGGGCCTCTGAATGGGGGACCACCCATCCGGGAGCTGGCAAGTAACCTGCACAGGTTTGCTTGTTCTGCTCCCTGCATTGTGAAAGGCCCACCTGCCACTGGCTTAATACTAGCAGAGGTGTAAAGAGGCCCATAGTTGGGCATTAATTGATCACTTAAGGGCCTCAATTGGCACTGTGGCGGGAAGGCCATCCACAGGCCTTCCCACCATGAACTTAATCGGGGTGGAGGCGGGAAGATGGCAGAGTTCCCATCCACCACCATCCTGCCCGATTAAATGCCCTTCCTGCCTCCAAACTCTCCACGGGGGAGATCATAAAATAGCAACCAATGTGTGTAAATACACGATATGTGTGGTTAATGTTTGGTGAGCTGCGGGCACAAATAGCCAGGTGGGAATATGGTGATAAAAAGGAGGGAAGGACTTGATGCTTAACATTCCCAGGTACAAAGCATTCATGAAAGAAAGGGAAGGGAATAAAGGCAGAGGGGAAGCAATCCTGCTTAATGAAAACATTACAGTGCTAGAAAGAGGGAATGTGCGTCAGGCATTAAAAACAGAATCTATTTGGTCGGAGTTAAGAAACAATAGAGCTATTATGCTACTTGGTGTATTTTATAGGCCACCAAATAGTAGGAAGGAGATAGAAAAGCAGATTTGGAAGGAAATTACTGAGAGTTGCAAGAACGATAGAGTAGTGATAATGCGAGATTTCAACAACCCAATATTGAATGGGGCAGTAATTGTGTTAAGGACAGAGAGGGGGGGAAATTTCTGAAGTGTGTTCAGGAGAATTTCCTTGATCAGTGTTTCCTACCCAATGAGGAAGGAGGCATTGCTAGATCCAATCCTGGGGAATGAAGTTGGCCAAGCGGAGAATGTCATAGTCAGGGAGCATTTCGGGAATAGTGATCATAGCATCAAAAGGTTTAGATTAGTTAAAGACAAGGACAAGGAGTAATCTAGAATAAAAAATACTTCACTGGAGGAGGGCTAATTTCAGAGAAATGAGGAGATATCTGGTCTAGGTAAACTGGAGTCAAAGGCTGTCATGCTTTAATATAGTGGAGCAATGGGTGACCTTTAAAGAGGAGATGGTTTGGGTTTGGTCTTGGTACATTCCCACAAGGGGAAAAGGGAGGGCAACCAAAGCCAGTGATCCCTGGATGTCAAATGAATTAGTGAGTAGGAGGAAGCCGAAAAAGATGGGTGTATTCCAGATAACAGCTTGAGAGAATCGGGCTGAATATAAAAAGTACTGAGGAGAAGTGAGAAGGAAATAAGAGGGGCAAAGAGACAGTACAAGAATAGATCAGTGGCTGATATAAAAGGGAACATAATGGTCTTCCAGAGGCTTATTAACAGTAAAAGGGTTGTCAGCAGTGATGGGGATCATAGAGACCAAAAGGAGATCTATTGATGGAGGTGGAAGGCATGGCTGAGGTACTAATGAGTACTTTGCATTGTGTTTACCAAGGAAGAGGAATTTGCTAAAGTTACAATAAACAAGGAGGTTGCCAGGATAGTGGATGAGATAAAAATAAAGAGGAGGTAGAGAAAGGCTGACAGTACTGAAAGCAAATGAGTCATCTGGTTGGGATGGGATGTACCCTAGGTTGCTGAGAAAAGTAAGTTTCGAAATTGGGGAGTTGCTGGTCACAATTTTCCAATCATCCTTAGATATAGGAGTGGTGGCAGAGGACTGGAGGATTGCAAATATTGCACTCTTGTTCAAAAAAGGGGGAAAGAATAAACCGGGCAATTATAGGCCAGTCAGGAAGCATTCAGAAACAATAATCCAGGAGAAAATTTACAATCACTTGGACAATCATGGACTAATGAAGAAGAACCAGCATGGATTTGTTAAGGGAAAATTATGTTTGACTAACTTGATTGAATTTTTAATGAGGTGATAGAGACGGTGGGTGAGGGCACTGTAGTTGATGTTGTCTATATAGACTTTCAAAAAGTGTTTTACAAAATATCACATTATAGGCATGTTAGCAAAATTAGGCCCATGGGGTAAGAGGGTAGTTGCAGCATGGATATAAAACTAATCATGGTTTCGAAAACAAAGAATTGTGATGAGTGGCTATTTTACAGACTGGAAGAAGGTTTTTTTTAATTCTAGCATGAGATGTGGGCATCACTGCCAAGGTCTGCATTTGTTGCCAGCTCTAATTACTAGATTCTCTAATTGCCCTTGAACTGAGTGACTTGCTAGGCCATTTCAGAGGGCCGTTAAGAGTCAACCACATTGCTGTGGGTCTGGAATCACAAGTAGGCCAGACAAGGTAACGTTGACAGATTTCCTTCCCTCAAGGACATTAGTGAACCAGATGGGTTTTTTAAGACAATTAGTGATAGCTTCATGGCACCTTTACTGAGATTAGCTTTCAATTTCAGATTTTTATTAATTAATTGAAATTAAATTCCACCAGCTGCTGTGGGGGATTTGAACCCATGTCCCCAGGGCGTTAGCCTGGGACTCTGGATTACTAGTTCAGTGACATTACCACTACACCACTGTCTCCCTACATACAGTATACAGTCAACTTTCCCACTAGGACCACTGCTTTTTTTGATCCACATTAATGACTTGGATTTGGGGGTATGGGGAAACAATTTTGAAATTTGAACACAACGCAAAATCTGGAAGTATAGTAAACAGTGAGGAAGACAGTAATAGACTTCAAAAGGACATAGACAGGCTGATGGAATGAGTGGACACATACCAGATGAAATTCAAAGTAGAGAAGAGTGAGGTGGTACATTTTGATAGGATGAAAGAGAAGAGATAATACAAGCTAAATTGTACAATTTTGAAGGGGGTGCAAGAACAGAAACACGTATGCACAAACCTTTGAAGGTGGCAAGATAGGTTAACAAAGCAGTTAATAAAGCATTTGGCATCCTTGGCCTCATAAACAGAGACACAGAGTACAAAAGCCAGAGAGTTATACTAAACCTATATAAAAGACAAGTTCAGCCCCAGCTGGAATATTGTGGACATTTCTGGGCCCCACGCTTTATGGAGGATGTGAAGGCTTTGGAGTGGATGCAGAAGAGATTTACTAGAAAAGTTCCAGGGATGAGGGATTACAGTTATGTGGATAGACTGGAGAAGCTAGGTTTGTTCTCCTTAGAGCATAAAAGGCTAAGAGGAGATTTGATAGAGGTGTTTAAAATCATTAAGAAAAGAAAAACTTGCAACTTATGGGGTCTTTCATGACCACAGGATGTCAAAAAGTGATTTACAGCCAATGAAGTACATTTGTGAAGTGTGATCACTGTTGTAATGCAGGAAACGCAACAGCCAACTTGTGCACAGCAAGCTCCCATAAACAGCAAGGTGACAAGGACCAGATAATCTGCTGCAATGATGTCGATTGAGGGATATATATTGACCAGAACATTGGGGATGACTCCCTTGCTCATATTTGAAATAGTGCCATGGCATTGTTTACATCCATCTGATAAAGCAGATGAGGCCTCGGTTTTCATGTCTCATCTGAAAAATGGCACCTCCAACAGTGTAGCACTCCCTCAGTATTGCACTGGAATGCCAGCCAAGATTTTTGTGCTTAAGTTTCTGGAATGAGATTTGAACCCGCGTTCTTCTGACTCAGGTGAGAGTGCTACTAACTGAGCCATGGCTGACAGGGTTTAGATAGAGTAAATAAAGGGAAAATGGTTCCAATGGCTGAAAGATCCATAACCGGAGGGCATAGATTTAAGGCAATTGGCAAAAGAAACAGAGGCAACATGGGGGGAAACTTTTTTATGCAACGAGTTGTTAGCATTTGGAATGCACTGTCTGATAGGCGGTGGAAAAAGTAGCTTTCACAAGAGAATTAGTTAAATACTTGAAGAAAATGTTTCAGTGATATGGGGAAAGAGCAGGGGATTGGGAATAACTGGATTGCTCTTCAAAAGACTGCATGCATTCTCAATGGACTGAATGGCCTGCTTCTTTGCTGTACTAAAAAAAGAAAGACTTACATTTATCTCACACCTTTCATGACCACAGGATGTCGCAAAGCGCTTTACAGCCAAGGAAGTACTCTCAAAGAGTAGCCACTGTTGTAATGTAGGAAAGCATAAGGAATGTATTAGGAAAGTATTGGCAAGGAAAAAACTCAGAAATTGAAAAAAGGACCACCAAACAGCTAATGAAAATGTAGAAAGAGCGAAACAAAAACGCAAAAGAAAATAAATGACACTGAAAGTTCTATCTATCTTTAAGAGGCTTACTTGAGCAGGTCAGCCTTGAGATTCATTCCTGTTGTTTATGAGTGAGACACACAATGTGGGGGAAGCATTTAGCCCTGTATCTAAAATAAACATATTAAAATGAGGCCATGAATTCTGGAATGTGCCCTCATTATTTGTTCCCAAATCACCCATCAGAACATTGTTACGTGAAGACAGACATGCAATTTTCCAACCTATATCCATTGCCTGAAAAGACTTACAATATCAAAGCTTATGTTTTATCTTGCTCTCTCTCTCTCTCTCACTTTGAAATTAAGAAAAGGCAAGGCACGTTTGGAAAACATCTGCAAGAAATGTGTGCCAATTGTACACTTTTTTACACTTGGTATAAGATAATGGCTGGAGTTTTACACCACCCCAACGAGCCGGATGGTGGCAGGGGTGTGGCGTAAAATGGAGCTGGAGGCTCCAGGAGGCCTTCTCGACCTGCTCCCGCCTCGCCTCTGCCCCACTTTACGTAGGGCGGGGGTGGGGGCGAAAAACGGGCCGCCCGTCCCAGGCCAATCAAGGCCCTTAAGTTGCCAATTAACGGCCAGATAAGGGCCTTTGCCCACCTCCAGGCAGATTTTACACGTGGCAAGCGGGCGTCCTGGAATTGGGAAAGGCCACCCGGGAAAAGCTGTCAGCCTCTCCGCGCCGTGGGGGTGGGCTCTGACAATCGGGCACAGAATGCCCGATTGAGGGCCGTCCCTGCTTCCCCAACCACCCCCAGGACCCAAGATGCCCCCCTTCCCCCCAAACGACCATCCTTGCCTCGCCGGTGCCCAACCAATGACCCCCGCGAGGCAACCCAAACTTACCTGGACTCCTGGCTCCATGTCCTCAACTGGGCTGCAGTCCCAGCAGTGGCCACTGCTCCTGGTGGCACTGCTGGGACTAAGAGCTGCCAGCCTGCTGATTGACTGGCAGCTCAATGAGGTGGGACTTCCTCCCTCTAGCGAGTGGAAGTCCCGCCTCAGAACACCTAAAGCCTGGCGACCTGTAAAATGTGGGATGGATCCCCAGGCTAGGCGGAAGAGGGTTTGCCACCGACGTTTATGCGGTGGCCAGCTCCCGTCCGCCCACTGTAAAATCCACCCCAATATGGGTGATTTTAACCTTGAGAAATTAGGCAGGCAGTTAGTTAAAATCAATTAATGAAAATTGCTTGTGGAATTCACCCATCGACATCCGAGCACGGTCCCACAGGCTACACTGCCTGGAATGGCTCTTACTCCTCCCCCTTGATGGGTCACCAAACCATGGTGAGGATAATGACAGGCGCCGTGGAGCCTGAGGTGGGGCCTGGCCTGGATCCTGAGGTAGCATCCCATTAAATCTTGGTGAAGGAGTTGAAGCTTGTGCCGGGTACAGCCACCTGAAGAACTGGTAAGGGCTGATTGCCACTTAAACTGTCTATTTATTAACAAGACTACACAGCATTTAGGTGGCTAGTGCTTGATTTAACGCCCTCTCCTAACAACCAGCTGATTTGGAGTAAGCAAGTCATTGCTAAAGATTTCAAGCACTACTTAAAGGTAAATCATTTTTTACTGTTTGCTTGCTGCTGGAGATTTGAAGAAAACTTTTGAAACACATTGAGAGACTTTCTGGGACATTTTGCCAACACTTCACCAAATCTTTATCAACATTTGTTTCAGAAATTTTCTGAGAACTTCACATAAAAAGGAACTAAGTACTGCACTACTCTAGCTGATTGAACACCATACTGGAGTCACCAGGAGAAAGGGAATACTTGGTCATGGGCACCTTGCTAGATGTCCCCTTTGGTCTTGAGGAAGAATGGAAGGAGAACATGAAGCCAGGCAGAGCAGCACAAGCTGTGATAGGAGAGAGGGTCAGGTGGGACAAGAGGGTGAGGTGGATTCTTTCCTTCCCCCTGTGGGTATGGAGTATCCCTCCTTCTCTGGACCTCCTCTGAGAACCTGTGCACCCTCTTTCTCAGTCCCTGAGCCATCCTGAAATGGGTCACTGTGCATTAGCCAGCCTACTCCATACCTTCATTGGAAGTGGGTGTGCAGAGCCCAGATATACTGCTCCATAAAAATTGTGTCTAATTCGCACTTGAGTGATAAACCTGCAGGTATCTGTTTTCACACCTCCAGCCAAGTTCAGATAATGGTAATCAGCAATTATAACCAAAATTGTGTGCTAAAGCCAAACTTTCAGACAGGCATGTGTTATTAGTATAGCATCCAATTGGCTTACTCCTGTCTTCACCCTTTCACCAAAATAACCCTCTCTGGCTTTAGAGGTGAGTCTCTCCTGTAATGTCGCTTTGGCACTTGTTACAGAGAGATGGAGGAGAATGGTCTAGAGTAACTCGCTCTCTCTCTCTCTCTCTCTCATAAGTCCATCTCATTTAGGGAAGTGACTTAATCTTTGGCTAGTTCATTAATTTAGTTTACCCACAACAATGAGGCTGAGACTTTCAGCTCAGCAGGTTGGGGATATCATTGATGCAAATCTATTCCAAACATTCCACAGCACAGCTCAGGGTGCTGTACAATCAGGCGGTTTACCTGCTATCTTCGTATTGTTTTTTTCATCAACATACGTATATAAGAAAGAAAAAGACATAGAGATAAAGCTGGTTCATTGAGCCTATTCCATTCAGTTGTGCTGTAGTTAGACAATGTGACCCTCAATGCTCCCCATCCACCAACAGCCATGGCAGAGGTCAATGTGCAATTACATTGCTTGATGTAATCTATAGACCACCAACTAGTGGGAAAGATATAGAGGAGGAAATTTGCAAGGCAATTACAGAGAGGTACAAGAATTATAGAGTAGTTATAATGGGGGACTTTAATTATTTGGAAATAGACTGGGATAATAGAAGTATAAAGAATAGAGAGAGGCAAGAGTTCCTCGGAAAATTTTCTACAGCAGTATTTTTCCAGTCCAACAAGAAAGGTGCACGGCCAGACCTGGTTCTTGGGAATGAGGTGGGGTAAGTGGATCAAGGTTGGATCAAGCCCACCGGCCAAAAAGTCGGGGCAAGCCTGCCTCTGCCGTGCCTGGGAGCCACGCCAGGATTTTACGTGGCCTGGGCCCTTAATTGGACTTAGGCTGGACTTCCACCTCTCTGAGGCAGGATGTCCCACCTCCAAGAGCTGCCAGATAATCAGCAGGTGGCAGCTCTCAGTCCCAGCAGTGGCCACCGCACCCAGCCACATCAGGATCATGGACGCCTGCCCCGAAAGAAGGGGAAGTTTTTGAGGCCTTGCAGGGGACAGCTGGCTGGGCCCCGCTGAGGCAAGGGAGGGTCAGTTGGGAAGGGCAAGGACTTTATTTCAGTGGGGGTGGTTGGCAGCAGGGTGCCCGATCAGGAGGGCCCCCGATCCCGCAAGGAAGGCGCTCTAGGGGCCTGAGGTGCCCGCCGGCCGCTGGGAAAATACCAGCAGTGATGGGAGGAGGCACTTAAGTGGGCAGTTTATTGGCCACTTAAGGGCTTTGATTGGCCTGGGGCAGGCAGGCCGTTTCTTGCCGCCGCCGCCCCTGATAAAATTGCAGCGGGGCGGGAAGGCGTCGGGAACGGCCCAGCTCCCACTCAATGTTATGCCCCCCCCCCCACCCCAACCACACACCCGCTCCTGTGGTGGCGGGCGGTGAAGGGGGCATAACATTCTAGCCCAAGTGTCAGTAGGGGAACATTTAAGGGACAGTGATCATTGTATCATAAGGTTTAGGTTGGCTATGGAAAAGGATAAGGAACAATTCAGAGTAAAAATAATTAACTGGGGGAAAGCCAAGAGGATTAAAATAGCTAGCCCAATCAATTTGTTCAGAAATTAGGAGTACGAAGGCGGAACTATAACAGTAATAGAGCATAATAAGATGTGCAACAACTTCCCATAAGCACTCACTGAAGCAGCAATATGAAAGGGTACAAGGAAGCAAGTGGGTGTATTTCTTGAGAAAGAATGGATTGAGGCATATGGTGAAAGTTGGATTAAAAAAAAACTTGTTGGGTCAAATTTTGCTTTCCTGCTGCTGAGAATTCTTAGGCGCATGTTCATTAGAGACCCCTTGTGCACAATTGAATAGTGTGGCCCATTTGGGACCAAAAGAGGATTTAAGCATGGATGCAGGGACATGGCTGAGGTATTAAACAATACTTTGCATCTGTTTTTAACAAGGAGAATGATACTGCGCAGGTCAGCGTGAAGGAGGAGTTAATTCAGATACTTGCAGGGTTTTAAATTGATAAGGCTGTCTGTACTTAACGTTGACAAGGCACCATACCAGATGAGATGCATCCAAGGATACTGAAGGAAGTGTGGGTGGAAATTGCAGAGACACTGGCCATAATTTTCCAGTCTTCCTTACACTTAGGTATGGTTCATTAAGGATATAATTCTAAAGAGGGCTCAGGAGCAGAGGGACCTGGAGGTATATATGCATAAATCATTAAAGATGGCAGGACAGGTTGAGAGAGTGGACAATAAAGCATACAGCATCCGAGGCTTTATTAATAGGGCATAGACTACTAAAGCAAGGACGTTGTGTTAAACTTGTTTAGAACACTAGTTCGGCCTCAACTGGAGTATTGCATCCAGTTCTGGGCACCACACTTTAGGAATGATGTGAAGGCATTAGAGAGAATGCATAAAAGATTCACGAGGATAGGTCAAGAAATGAGGAACTTCAGTTACGTAGATAGTTTGGAGAAGTTGGGACTGTTTTCCTTGGAGAAAAGAAGGTTGAAAGGAGATTTGATGGAGGTATTCAAAATCAAGAGGGGTCTGGACAGAGTAGTTAGGGAAAAATTGTTCCCATTGGTGGAAGGATCAAGATCAAGAGGATACAGATTTAAGTTAATTGGTAAAAGAAGCAATGGCAACATGAGGAAAATCTTTTTCACGCAGCGAGTGGTTAGGGTCTAGAATGCACTGCCTGAGAGTGTGGTGGAGGCAGGTTCAATCGAGGCATTCAAGAGGGACTTGGATTATTATCTGAAAAGCAAGAATGTGCAGGGCTACAAGGAGAAGGTGGGGGAGTAGTACTAGGTAAATTGCTCCTTCAGAGAGCCAGCGCAGACATGACAGGCCGAATGGCCTCCTTCTATGCTAAAACAATTCTGTGATTCTATGATACTGGTTATGAATGTTTAGAGAGTCGTGCATGATAGCACTGAGGTCTCTTTAATGCTCATCAGTCTTTAATTTAGAATCTAGCATGGTAGACATATGCTTGGCATTAGCTGTACCCATGCATATAGCACTACATTTCTCCATATTAAATGTCATCTGCCAGATGTGGGACTATTCCTTCATCGCATCTAGATCAGATTGTAATAATTTTTCTTCTCAAGAATTCTGACATACTGTGATGGTATGATGAGATTACAATATTATATGGTAAAACTACAGAAGCCGGGCTGTTTTCTTTGAAAAAGAGAGTTCGAGGTGACTGAATTGAAATTATCAAGATTATGGAGAGGATTAAAATAGCTAGCCCAAGCAATTTGTTCAGAAATTAAGAGGACGAAGGCAGAACTACAACAGTAATAGAGCAGAATAAGATGTGCACCAACTTCCCATGAGCACTTATTGAAGCAGCAATATAAAAGGGTACAAGGAAGCAACTGAATGTATTTCTTGAGAAAGAATTGATTGAGGCATATGGTGAAAGTTGGGGGAAAAAAGATAAACTTGTTGGATCAAGTTTTGCTTTCCTGCTCCTGAGGCACACGTGCATCAGAGACCCCTTGTGCATAATTGAATAGTCACTGTTTGAAATAAAGTGCACCATATTTTCTACAATTAACAAAATATCAAGGTCATTAGACATTGACCCATATATTACAGTGTAACAATTTAGAAAATACTGCCTTCTGATTTATTTGATTTTGAAATGCCATAATATTTTATTTACGCACTTGTCAATGAGCAGCAACATATAGGATTTCCATAATTCAACACTCTAATCTGACGTTTTTATAAGTTAAAAACCAATGTGCAGGATCTAGCAAACATCTGGAGGAATGTGGGCCAATTATGTACTGCTTTTTCTACATTTTGTATAACTCAGTTAGCTTGCCTTGCTCCAAACCTCATAGCTGATGCATAGATGACGCTATTACCAAGTACGTTTACCAGCCAAGGAATTTATTTATACTAAACAAGTTGCAGATTGTATTACAGATCAACACAACAGTGCAGTTTCTGATACATTTACTGCAGTATATGGGGGCTAAGACTCCCTTTAATGCCACATTACTCTGTTGCTTGAACATTATTGTGAGAAGGAGGGGGTTTATCAAAAAGATTGTTCAGATAGTTGAATATTCCACAGTTTTACCAGATAACATTTAGGTACCGTGAGTTTAAAAGCATTATAGTCCCCTTAGGTTAGGCCTCAACTAGAATACTGTGCCCAGTTCTGGCCTCCTCACAAGAGATCTTGGAAAAGATTTAAAGGAGGGCGACAAGATTAAAACCATTAGTTATTACAATAGACTTAGGGAGCTAGGTCTTTCTGCTCTATAAAAGCATAGACTTCAAGGTAGCTTGATTGAGATATTTAAAATAATGAGTTGCTAGATTTAACCCAGACTCTGTTCGTAATATGAAAAGACTGTACATGCTCTGTGGAAGACATTGTACATGATAGAATCCTGTAACAGAATCATCCAGCACAGAAGGAGGTCATTCTGGCCATTGTCATAGAACTGTATTTTATTTTTTCCTTGCATTAAAACAGTATGCCTTTAAGACTCTGTTTAAAAACAGTGTACTTAAAAAACTAAGAGGCACGGTGTGCCAGCTGCACTTGCTACCTAGGTGACAGCAAGAGAGTGAGGAGGTCACATGGTATAATGTTTCAATTTAACTGTGTGAAAAACTGGAAAAAACAGTTTAAAGAGACACTAGTGAAGCGTGCTTACTGAAGGAAAGAACTGTCTACTTCTCTCAGCAGAAATTTTACAATGAGCTACTGGCCATGTTAATTGCCTAAGGTGGAAAAAAGCCCTTTGAAGAGACCACTTGTATTGCTGGAGGTAGCAAAATTCCTTTTCTTTACTTCCAATCTACAAGTCTTTGCTTCAAGATTGAATCTCTTGACTGATTGTGTTTGCTGGAATTCGCAATTAAGTTTCAATTGAGAGACTGTCAGTTTTAAAATTCACGTAGACCTATTGCTGTGCTCATCATTGAAAGAACTGTGTGACGCCTGTTGCAGCTGAAGTGCTTTGAATGCCTATCTACTAAAAGACTATTTCATCAAATCCTTGTGGAGACTTTGAGTGGCATTTGATTATTTTTATACTAGGATACCTCACCCATCAGGAACGTAACCCACAAAGACTAATAACCCATTTATTTATTTATTTTTTAAAAACAGCTAATTTTTAAAGCATAATTTTTTCAAAAAAGGAACTGGTTAACCGTTGATTTTTGAGTCTACGTGTGTGAATGGGGGAGTTAGGTTAAAATAAGAAGTTATAAGATCGTTAGACATAGGTTTATCTTAATAGTGTTTAAGATTTAGTTTTTTAATAAATAGTTAATATGTTGTTGTCTAAGGTTACCTGATTTGGTCTGTTTTATTCTGTGGGTTACTAGAGTGTTTAATTTGGCTGTTTTCTGGTTGGGTGGGAAAACTTAAAATAATATGCTGTGACCTGTGGAGTGATGGGACTGAATTGACAGTGCGTTGCTCCGCCTCAGTCGTAACACCATCATATTGGATGATGATAATGCCACCTACATCATTCATAGGCATCTTTGTACCCACAAATGTAGAACTATCCTTGCAGCACAGATGTTTATTCAGCTCTTTGTGGCTGTGCCAGCACTTTGAAAAGTATCCAATTTATCTCACTCCACTGCTCTTGCCAATATCCCTGCAAATGTTCCTTTTCAAGTATATATCCAATTCACTTCTGAAAGTTGCTATTGAATCTGCTTCCACCACCCTTTCAGACAGTGCATTCTAGATCATAAGAATTCACTGTGTAAAAAATAAATCTTATTTCCTCTCCGGTTCTTTTGCCAATTATTTTAAATATGTGCCCTCTGGTTACTGACCCTACTGCCACTGGAAAGAATTTCTTCTTATTTACCCTCAAAAACCCTCATAACTTTGAGCATTTCTATTAAATCTACCCTTAAACTTCACTGCTGTAAGGAGAACAATCACAGCATCTCTAGTCTCTCCACATAACTGAAGTCCCTCATAAGTTGCAATTGCTATTTAATTTTCAGAGGCACGACAGTTTATTTAGAATGTATTATAATTTAGAATGTATTATAATTTGTATTCATTTTACTTCAGAACGTTATATGTTATGCCCCTAAACATGCAAGAATCATGGAAATAATTTTAAGGCAGCAATTGATCTCCTGTGGCATTGCACACAGAATGTCGAGACCAAATGCAGTAGTCAGGTGAAGCTGGATTAGAGAGTGTGGGATAACTGGGAAGGGGGAAGGGGTTATTCTGAGGCGGAAAAAGTCGGGGAGTGGAAAGGATAGATGGATAGAGGAAGGGAAGAAGTAAGGGATATGGAAAGAGGAAGTGGATGTTGGGAGGCAAATGGATGTAGGAAGATTGGAGAGGATGATGGGAATGGGAAGGATGATGGGATGAGCAGAGGGATCAACAGCAAGGAAAAGAGGAGAATGGGTAAAAGAGAAGGAGAAAGACGAATGAGTTAGGGGGAGGATATGGTGGATGGGGAAGAAGAGCTGGAGGATGAAGATGAGTAGACCATATTTGAATGATGAGAATGAACAGAGATAGGGATGAAGTTCTGCTCATGGTTGGGGGGCAGGATTCAAGAAACTGTGCTGCAGCATTAAAAGGTCAAATGGCACAAAGTGTGGAGAGAGTTGATGAACAAGCTCATATCAATGTGCTATATAACTATTGTTGTTTAAGGAGCCAACACTAGGTGAATTTTGGGCATAAGTACCTAATCCCCCCATGGCACTTGCATTGATGTCAATGTTATTAATCTTGTTTCCAGACTGTTTCTTATGTGACTCGGTGTCAAGGTGTGTTTGATAACATAAAAGCAAAATACTGCGGATGCTGGAAATCTGAAACAAAAACAAGAAATGCTGGAATCACTCAGCAGGTCTGGCAGCATCTGTGGAAAGAGAAGCAGAGTTAACGTTTCGGGTCAGTGGTCCGAAGAAGGGTCACTGACCCGAAACATTAACTCTGCTTCTCTTTCCACAGATGCTGCCAGACCTGCTGAGTGATTCCAGCATTTCTTGTGTTTGTGTTTGATAACACTCCGGTGAAGTACGTTGGGATGCTTCACTGCATTAAAGACACTATGTTGTTGGTCATGAACTGTCTCTTTTTCTTTTCTAAGCTCTTGACAAACTTCTCTCCGTGGTTCACTTTGATTGACATTATCAGGGCAGATCTGCTTCACTTTCTAATCCATTAAATTGATATCTTCTGGGCTTTACAGATGTAAATGTCAATTTTATAGGAAATAAAGACTGCAATAACAACACCATCACAAGCACTTTAAGAGGAATGTACTTCATGCTTATGATTAGTAGAACTACCAATTTCTTTATTTTGTTGTGTAAAGTGTATTATATCTTAAGAAATTATCCAACCATTCTAAAATGTTTCTACAACATATTGCAATATATTATTCTACAGGGGAAGCATGAGTGTCTACTCATTTTATGCTAATATTATTGAGCCAATGGAAATATCATCGTAATTATCACAATCATAAATGTTATAAAGGGAGATATTGTGCAGCTGTTGCTGTTTCTCAGTAGCCTCTGTTGCAGTATCTTATGCTTTAGAACTGCTTCAGTATTACCCGAGCGATAGTCACTTTGTGCAGAGTTCTTCCCCCAGTTACATGAATGATAAGTGTTGCCATTCTCCACTGTTTCCCATTCATCTGCTAACTGAATTGGAACTTCATAATGTCACCGACTTGTCAAATATAAAAATTAGTGGTTAGAAGGTTCCAATCTCCAATGGATAGGGTAAAATGAATAATCCAAAACACAAAGTTGCCCAACTCAAGTTACGTGAGGTCTCCACTTTGAATTCAAATCTCGTTGTTAAGCTTCTTTAAGTTTCTGAAATCTTTGATACGTATTGGCAGCTTGGGGCCTTGAAAAATCTAACCTCAAATGTTAGCTGTATGCTGGAATCTAAAGGGGGATTAATGATCTCAAAGCAAAATTAAATCACATGGCTCTGGAGAGTCAAGTGTCAACCCCATTACTGCACACGTGATGATACTGTGCACAATAGAATATGGGCTGCATATAGTGACACCACTATTCCAGGCCAGGATGAGATGATTGGGTAATTTCCCCATCAATTACGCACTGCTGTAAGTGACTAGAACTGATTTTATGTACATAGTTTGTTTTACATAACTATCCTCCACTTGTTGCATTTTGCTAGAGAAATCACCCTGTTTTTACCAGAGCAGCTTGCTGTAGTTTTGGTCTTGAGTTCTGATTACTGCAGTTGGTAGAGATCCTTTCTAAATACTCTGCAAATAAACTTTGTTTGCTTTGCTGAGTAAATAAAGTTTTTTTTGCAGTAAAATAGACTGTTTCCTTTAAGTCCTGCCATTATTCTAGCCCTCTTTATAACTCTTTGGCTGATACAGTGATGTCAATAGAATGTTGGAATTGCAATGTAACATTTGTGTTGCATTTTTAAACACAATATTTTAAATCTATGCCTAAGACATTACAAAACAACAAATCCCCTCAATGATAAAATAATTCTTTCTGCTTCTCTTCTGAAAGCAGTGACCCTTGGTGGGTACAATTGCATAGGCACCATTCACCTTCCAGTATTTTGATTAGATTAGATTAGAGATACAGCACTGAAACAGGCCCTTCGGCCCACCGAGTCTGTGCCAAACATCAACCACCCATTTATACTAATCCTACACTAATCCCATATTCCTACCAAACATCCCCACCTGTTCTTATATTTCCCTACCACCTACCTATACTAGTGACAATTTATAATGGCCAATTTACCTATCAACCTGCAAGTCTTTTGGCTTGTGGGAGGAAACCGGAGTACCCGGAGAAAACCCACGCAGGCACAGGGAGAACTTGCAAACTCCACACAGGCAGTACCAGGAATCGAACCCGGGTCCCTGGAGCTGTGAGGCTGCGGTGCTAACCACTGTGCCGCCAAAATTTTATTTATTTAGAGATACAGCACTGAAACAGGCCCTTCGGCCCACTGAGTCTGTGCAGACCATCAACCACCCATTTATACTAATCCTACACTAATTCCATATTCCTATCACATCCCCACCTGTCCCTATATTCTCCTACCACCTACCTACACTAGGGGCAATTTATAATGGCCAATTTACCTATCAACCTGCAAGTCTTTTGGCTGTAGGAGGAAACCAGAGTACCCGGCGAAAATCCACGCAGACACAGGGAGAACTTGCAAACTCCACACAGGCAGTACCCAGAATTGAACCCGGGTCCCTGGAGCTGTGAGGCTGCGGTGCTAACCACTGCGCCACTGTGCCACCACTTGCTCAAGTGGTTCTCAAAGGTAGAGAAAAGTAGAGGGAGAGATTCAGGCAAATGTGAAAATGAGAGAGGAACAGAAGTGAGCAAGAACTGAGAGTGAGAAATGAAAGAAATAGATAGAAATGAAAGAGGATAGAGTGAGGAAAAAGAGAGAAAAGTCATGGGGAGAGGGCTAGGGAGAGAATAATGAAGGAAACAGGAGGAGATGGAAATAGCATGCTTCAAGGACTCCAAGAAATGCAGGTTTAATCATGATTGCTCAACTCAGAAGTGATTGAATCCTATGCTGCCTAATTATGTTATAAGATTTCACGAATTAAAAATTTGAACCCAGCTGAAAATTCTTGTACAATAAAATCCAACTTGCCACCAATGTTGCTCTTGAACTACCTGAATAGTTTAGTGACTGTAGCCTAGTATATTATTTTCTTTGGCTATATAGAAACTTTATAGAACAGTAAATGGTCTGTTCATTTTCCAAGTCATCAATCAGAGTATGCTACATTGCCATCGTAATAAAGGTCATGGTTACACTCTCAGTAACTCAAAAAGTAATTTGCTGAAAACTGTGTACATTCATTCTCAAAGTTCAAAGTTATCTAATGTTCTATAGGGAAGGAAATCTGCTGTCCTTACCTGGTCTGGCCTACGTTTGACTCCAGAATCACATCAATCTGGTTGACTCTTAAATGCCCTCTGAAATGGCCCAGCAAGCCACTCAGTTGTATCAAACCGCTACAAAGTCTAAGAAAAGGAATGAAACTGGACAGACCACCCAGCATCAACCTAGGTGCCAGAAATGACAACGGCAAACCTGTCGACCTGGGAAAGTCTTCCTTTACTAACATCTGGGGGCTTGTGCCAAAATTGGGAGAGCTGTCCCACAGACTAGTCAAGCAACAGCCTGACATAGTCATACTCACGGAATCATAACTGGCAGACAATGTCCCAGACACCACCATCACCATCCCTGGATATGTCCTGTCCCACCTGCAGGACAGACCCACCAGAGGTGGCGGCAGAGTGGAATATAGTCAGGAGGGAGTTGCCTTGGGAGTCCTCAACATTGACTCAGGACCCCATGAAGTCTCATGGCATCAGTTCAAACTTGGGCAAGGAAACTTCCTGCTGATTACCACCTACCGCCCCTCCGGCAAACCAACCCCCCCCCCACCACCCCACCTCAGCTGAGGAATCAATGCTTCTCCATGTTGAACACCAATTGGAAGAAGTGCTGAGGGTAGCAAAGGCACAAAATGTACTCTGGATGGGGGACTTCAATGTCCATCACCAAGAATGTCTCGCTAGCACCACAACTGACTAAGTTGGCTGAGTCCTAAAGGACATAGCTGCTAGACTGGGTCTGCGGCAGCTGGTGAGGGAACCAACAAGAGGGAAAAACCTACCTGACCTCATCCTCACCAATCTACCTGTCGCAGATGCAACTGTCCATGACAGTATTGGTAGGAGTGATCACCGCACAGTCCTTGTGGAGATGAAGTCCCGTCTTCACAACGAGGGAACCCACCATCGTGTTGTGTGATACTACCACCATGCTAAATGTGATAGATTTCGAACAGATCTAGCAACTCAAAACTGGACATCCATGAGGCACTGTGGGCTGTCAGCAGCAGCAGGAATGTATTCAACCA